>NC_135509.1:12500-15000 GCF_051989575.1 Stigmatopora nigra | reverse complement strand
ACCAACTCTTTTTTTCCACCCCACCACCCACCACCAACTCTTTTTTTTTCCACCCCACCACCCACCACCCACCACCAACTCTTTTCCCCCCACCACCCACCACCCACCACCAACTCTTTTCCCCCGCCACCAGCTTTTTTCCCCCCACCACCCGCCACCAGCTATTTTTCCCCCCACCACCCGCCACCACCAACTTTTTTCCCCCCACCACCACCCACCACCAACTTTTTTCCCCCCACCTCCACCCACCACCAACTTTTTTCCCCCACCACCAGCTCTTTTTTCCCCCCACCACCCGCCACCAACTCTTTACCACCCACCACCCCCCACCACCAACTCTTTACCCCCCACCACCACCCACCACCAACTCTTTACCCCCCACCACCAACTCTTTTTTCCACCCCACCACCCACCACCAACTCTTTTTTTTCCACCCCACCACCCACCACCCACCACCAACTCCCCCCCACCACCCACCACCAACTCCCCCCCACCACCCACCACCAACTCTCTTCCCCCCCACCACCAACTCATTTCCCCCCACCACCCACCACCAACTCTTCTTTCCCTTACCACCCACCACCAACTCTTCCTCCACCCACCACCCACCACCAACTCTTCCTTTCCCCCCACCACCCACCACCAACTCTTCCTTTCCCCCCTACCACCCACCACCAACTTTTCCGCCCCCACCACCACCCACCACCAACTCTTTTCCCCCGCCACCAGCTCTTTTTTCCCCCCACCACCCGCCACCAGCTATTTTTTTCCCCCCACCACCCACCACCAACTCTTGTCCCCCACCACCAACTCTTTTCCCCACTCCACCACCACCACCACCACCACCACCAACTGTTTTCCCCACCCCACCACCACCACCAACTCTTCCCCCCCACCACCCACCACCAACTCTTCCACCACCACCCACCACCAACTCTTTTCCCCCCACCACCACCCACCACCAACTCTTTACCCCCCACCACCACCCACCACCAACTCTGTACCCCCCACCACCAACTCTTTTTTTCCACCCCACCACCCACCACCAACTCTTTTTTTCCACCCCACCACCCACCACCAACTCTTCCCCCCCCCCCCCCACCAACTCTCTTCCCCCCCACCACCAACTCATTTCCCCCCCACCCACCACCACCAACTCTTCTCCCCCCCACCCACCACCAACTTTTTCCCCCCACCACCCACCACCTACTCTTTTCCCCCACCACCACCCACCACCTACTCTTTTCCCCCCACCACCACCCACCACCAACTCTTTTCCCCCCCACCACCCACCACCAACTCTTTTCCCCCCCACCACCCACCACCAACTCTTTTCCCCCCCACCACCCACCACCAACTCTTTGTCCCCCCCACCACCCGCCACCAGCTATTTTTTCCCCCCACCACCACCCACCACCAACTTTTTTCCCCCCACCTCCACCCACCACCAACTTTTTTCCCCCACCACCAGCTCTTTTTTCCCCCCACCACCCGCCACCAACTCTTTACCACCCACCACCCCCCACCACCAACTCTTTACCCCCCACCACCACCCACCACCAACTCTTTACCCCCCACCACCAACTCTTTTTTCCACCCCACCACCCACCACCAACTCTTTTTTTTCCACCCCACCCCCCACCACCCACCACCAACTCCCCCCCACCACCCACCACCAACTCTTCTTTCCCTTACCACCCACCACCAACTCTTCCTCCCCCCACCACCCACCACCCACCACCAACTCTTCCTTTCCCCCCACCACCCACCACCAACTCTCTTCCCCCCCACCACCAACTCATTTCCCCCCACCACCCACCACCAACTCTTCTTTCCCTTACCACCCACCACCAACTCTTCCTCCCCCCACCACCCACCACCCACCACCAACTCTTCCTTTCCCCCCACCACCCACCACCAACTCTTCCTTTCCCCCCTACCACCCACCACCAACTTTTCCGCCCCCCACCACCACCCACCACCAACTCTTTTCCCCCCGCCACCAGCTCTTTTCCCCACTCCACCACCACCACCACCACCAACTGTTTTCCCCACCCCACCACCACCACCAACTCTTCCCCCCCACCACCCACCACCAACTCTTTTCCCCCCACCACCACCCACCACCAACTCTTTACCCCCCCACCACCACCCACCACCAACTCTGTACCCCCCACCACCAACTCTTTTTTTCCACCCCACCACCCACCACCAACTCTTTTTTTCCACCCCACCACCCACCACCAACTCCCCCCCCCCACCACCAACTCTCTTCCCCCCCACCACCAACTCATTTCCCCCCCACCCACCACCACCAACTCTTCTCCCCCCACCCACCACCAACTTTTTCCCCCCACCACCCACCACCTACTCTTTTCCCCCACCACCACCCACCAGCTACTCTTTTCCCCCCACCACCACCCACCACCAACTCTTTTCCCCCCACCACCACCCACCACCAACTCTTTACCCCCCACCACCACCCACCACCAACTCTGTA
>NC_135509.1:0-7500 GCF_051989575.1 Stigmatopora nigra | reverse complement strand
AGGGTTAGGGTTAGGGTTAGGGTTAGGGTTAGGGTTAGGGTTAGGGTTAGGGTTAGGGTTAGGGTTAGGGTTAGGGTTAGGTGGTTAGGGTTAGGGTTAGGGTTAGGGTTAGGGTTAGGGTTAGGGTTAGGGTTAGGTTAGGGTTAGGGTTAGGGTTAGGGTTAGGGTTAGGGTTAGGGTTAGGGTTAGGTTAGGGTTAGGGTTAGGGTTAGGTTAGGGTTAGGGTTAGGGTTAGGGTTAGGGTTAGGGTTAGGGTTAGGGTTAGGGTTAGGGTTAGGGTTAGGGTTAGGGTTAGGGTTAGGGTTAGGGTTAGGGTTAGGGTTTAGGGTTAGGGTTAGGGTTAGGGTTAGGGTTAGGGTTAGGGTTAGGGTTAGGGTTAGGGTTAGGGTTAGGGTTAGGGTTAGGGTTAGGGTTAGGGTTAGGGTTAGGGTTAGGGTTAGGTTAGGGTTAGGGTTAGGGTTAGGGTTAGGGTTAGGGTTAGGGTTAGGGTTAGGGTAGGGTTAGGGTTAGGGTTAGGGTTAGGGTTAGGGTTAGGGTTAGGGTTAGGGTTAGGGTTAGGGTTAGGGTTAGGGTTAGGGTTAGGTGTTAGGGTTAGGGTTAGGGTTAGGGTTAGGGTTAGGGTTAGGGTTAGGGTTAGGGTTAGGGTTAGGGTTAGGGTTAGGGTTAGGGTTAGGGTTAGGGTTAGGGTTAGGGTTAGGGTTAGGGTTAGGGTTAGGGTTAGGGTTAGGGTTAGGGTTAGGGTTAGGGTTAGGGTTAGGGTTAGGGTTAGGGTTAGGGTTAGGGTTAGGGTTAGGGTTAGGGTTAGGGTTAGGGTTAGGGTTAGGGTTAGGGTTAGGGTTAGGGTTAGGGTTAGGGTTAGGGTTAGGGTTAGGGTTAGGGTTAGGGTTAGGGTTAGGGTTAGGGTTAGGGTTAGGGTTAGGGTTAGGGTTAGGGTTAGGGTTAGGGTTAGGGTTAGGGTTAGGGTTAGGGTTAGGGTTAGGGTTAGGGTTAGGGTTAGGGTTAGGGTTAGGGTTAGGGTTAGGGTTAGGGTTAGGGTTAGGGTTAGGGTTAGGGTTAGGGTTAGGGTTAGGGTTAGGGTTAGGGTTAGGGTTAGGGTTAGGGTTAGGGTTAGGGTTAGGGTTAGGGTTAGGGTTAGGGTTAGGGTTAGGGTTAGGGTTAGGGTTAGGGTTAGGGTTAGGGTTAGGGTTAGGGTTAGGGTTAGGGTTAGGGTTAGGGTTAGGGTTAGGGTTAGGGTTAGGGTTAGGGTTAGGGTTAGGGTTAGGGTTAGGGTTAGGGTTAGGGTTAGGGTTAGGGTTAGGGTTAGGGTTAGGGTTAGGGTTAGGGTTAGGGTTAGGGTTAGGGTTAGGGTTAGGGTTAGGGTTAGGGTTAGGGTTAGGGTTAGGGTTAGGGTTAGGGTTAGGGTTAGGGTTAGGGTTAGGGTTAGGGTTAGGGTTAGGGTTAGGGTTAGGGTTAGGGTTAGGGTTAGGGTTAGGGTTAGGGTTAGGGTTAGGGTTAGGGTTAGGGTTAGGGTTAGGGTTAGGGTTAGGGTTAGGGTTAGGGTTAGGGTTAGGGTTAGGGTTAGGGTTAGGGTTAGGGTTAGGGTTAGGGTTAGGGTTAGGGTTAGGGTTAGGGTTAGGGTTAGGGTTAGGGTTAGGGTTAGGGTTAGGGTTAGGGTTAGGGTTAGGGTTAGGGTTAGGGTTAGGGTTAGGGTTAGGGTTAGGGTTAGGGTTAGGGTTAGGGTTAGGGTTAGGGTTAGGGTTAGGGTTAGGGTTAGGGTTAGGGTTAGGGTTAGGGTTAGGGTTAGGGTTAGGGTTAGGGTTAGGGTTAGGGTTAGGGTTAGGGTTAGGGTTAGGGTTAGGGTTAGGGTTAGGGTTAGGGTTAGGGTTAGGGTTAGGGTTAGGGTTAGGGTTAGGGTTAGGGTTAGGGTTAGGGTTAGGGTTAGGGTTAGGGTTAGGGTTAGGGTTAGGGTTAGGGTTAGGGTTAGGGTTAGGGTTAGGGTTAGGGTTAGGGTTAGGGTTAGGGTTAGGGTTAGGGTTAGGGTTAGGGTTAGGGTTAGGGTTAGGGTTAGGGTTAGGGTTAGGGTTAGGGTTAGGGTTAGGGTTAGGGTTAGGGTTAGGGTTAGGGTTAGGGTTAGGGTTAGGGTTAGGGTTAGGGTTAGGGTTAGGGTTAGGGTTAGGGTTAGGGTTAGGGTTAGGGTTAGGGTTAGGGTTAGGGTTAGGGTTAGGGTTAGGGTTAGGGTTAGGGTTAGGGTTAGGGTTAGGGTTAGGGTTAGGGTTAGGGTTAGGGTTAGGGTTAGGGTTAGGGTTAGGGTTAGGGTTAGGGTTAGGGTTAGGGTTAGGGTTAGGGTTAGGGTTAGGGTTAGGGTTAGGGTTAGGGTTAGGGTTAGGGTTAGGGTTAGGGTTAGGGTTAGGGTTAGGGTTAGGGTTAGGGTTAGGGTTAGGGTTAGGGTTAGGGTTAGGGTTAGGGTTAGGGTTAGGGTTAGGGTTAGGGTTAGGGTTAGGGTTAGGGTTAGGGTTAGGGTTAGGGTTAGGGTTAGGGTTAGGGTTAGGGTTAGGGTTAGGGTTAGGGTTAGGGTTAGGGTTAGGGTTAGGGTTAGGGTTAGGGTTAGGGTTAGGGTTAGGGTTAGGGTTAGGGTTAGGGTTAGGGTTAGGGTTAGGGTTAGGGTTAGGGTTAGGGTTAGGGTTAGGGTTAGGGTTAGGGTTAGGGTTAGGGTTAGGGTTAGGGTTAGGGTTAGGGTTAGGGTTAGGGTTAGGGTTAGGGTTAGGGTTAGGGTTAGGGTTAGGGTTAGGGTTAGGGTTAGGGTTAGGGTTAGGGTTAGGGTTAGGGTTAGGGTTAGGGTTAGGGTTAGGGTTAGGGTTAGGGTTAGGGTTAGGGTTAGGGTTAGGGTTAGGGTTAGGGTTAGGGTTAGGGTTAGGGTTAGGGTTAGGGTTAGGGTTAGGGTTAGGGTTAGGGTTAGGGTTAGGGTTAGGGTTAGGGTTAGGGTTAGGGTTAGGGTTAGGGTTAGGGTTAGGGTTAGGGTTAGGGTTAGGGTTAGGGTTAGGGTTAGGGTTAGGGTTAGGGTTAGGGTTAGGGTTAGGGTTAGGGTTAGGGTTAGGGTTAGGGTTAGGGTTAGGGTTAGGGTTAGGGTTAGGGTTAGGGTTAGGGTTAGGGTTAGGGTTAGGGTTAGGGTTAGGGTTAGGGTTAGGGTTAGGGTTAGGGTTAGGGTTAGGGTTAGGGTTAGGGTTAGGGTTAGGGTTAGGGTTAGGGTTAGGGTTAGGGTTAGGGTTAGGGTTAGGGTTAGGGTTAGGGTTAGGGTTAGGGTTAGGGTTAGGGTTAGGGTTAGGGTTAGGGTTAGGGTTAGGGTTAGGGTTAGGGTTAGGGTTAGGGTTAGGGTTAGGGTTAGGGTTAGGGTTAGGGTTAGGGTTAGGGTTAGGGTTAGGGTTAGGGTTAGGGTTAGGGTTAGGGTTAGGGTTAGGGTTAGGGTTAGGGTTAGGGTTAGGGTTAGGGTTAGGGTTAGGGTTAGGGTTAGGGTTAGGGTTAGGGTTAGGGTTAGGGTTAGGGTTAGGGTTAGGGTTAGGGTTAGGGTTAGGGTTAGGGTTAGGGTTAGGGTTAGGGTTAGGGTTAGGGTTAGGGTTAGGGTTAGGGTTAGGGTTAGGGTTAGGGTTAGGGTTAGGGTTAGGGTTAGGGTTAGGGTTAGGGTTAGGGTTAGGGTTAGGGTTAGGGTTAGGGTTAGGGTTAGGGTTAGGGTTAGGGTTAGGGTTAGGGTTAGGGTTAGGGTTAGGGTTAGGGTTAGGGTTAGGGTTAGGGTTAGGGTTAGGGTTAGGGTTAGGGTTAGGGTTAGGGTTAGGGTTAGGGTTAGGGTTAGGGTTAGGGTTAGGGTTAGGGTTAGGGTTAGGGTTAGGGTTAGGGTTAGGGTTAGGGTTAGGGTTAGGGTTAGGGTTAGGGTTAGGGTTAGGGTTAGGGTTAGGGTTAGGGTTAGGGTTAGGGTTAGGGTTAGGGTTAGGGTTAGGGTTAGGGTTAGGGTTAGGGTTAGGGTTAGGGTTAGGGTTAGGGTTAGGGTTAGGGTTAGGGTTAGGGTTAGGGTTAGGGTTAGGGTTAGGGTTAGGGTTAGGGTTAGGGTTAGGGTTAGGGTTAGGGTTAGGGTTAGGGTTAGGGTTAGGGTTAGGGTTAGGGTTAGGGTTAGGGTTAGGGTTAGGGTTAGGGTTAGGGTTAGGGTTAGGGTTAGGGTTAGGGTTAGGGTTAGGGTTAGGGTTAGGGTTAGGGTTAGGGTTAGGGTTAGGGTTAGGGTTAGGGTTAGGGTTAGGGTTAGGGTTAGGGTTAGGGTTAGGGTTAGGGTTAGGGTTAGGGTTAGGGTTAGGGTTAGGGTTAGGGTTAGGGTTAGGGTTAGGGTTAGGGTTAGGGTTAGGGTTAGGGTTAGGGTTAGGGTTAGGGTTAGGGTTAGGGTTAGGGTTAGGGTTAGGGTTAGGGTTAGGGTTAGGGTTAGGGTTAGGGTTAGGGTTAGGGTTAGGGTTAGGGTTAGGGTTAGGGTTAGGGTTAGGGTTAGGGTTAGGGTTAGGGTTAGGGTTAGGGTTAGGGTTAGGGTTAGGGTTAGGGTTAGGGTTAGGGTTAGGGTTAGGGTTAGGGTTAGGGTTAGGGTTAGGGTTAGGGTTAGGGTTAGGGTTAGGGTTAGGGTTAGGGTTAGGGTTAGGGTTAGGGTTAGGGTTAGGGTTAGGGTTAGGGTTAGGGTTAGGGTTAGGGTTAGGGTTAGGGTTAGGGTTAGGGTTAGGGTTAGGGTTAGGGTTAGGGTTAGGGTTAGGGTTAGGGTTAGGGTTAGGGTTAGGGTTAGGGTTAGGGTTAGGGTTAGGGTTAGGGTTAGGGTTAGGGTTAGGGTTAGGGTTAGGGTTAGGGTTAGGGTTAGGGTTAGGGTTAGGGTTAGGGTTAGGGTTAGGGTTAGGGTTAGGGTTAGGGTTAGGGTTAGGGTTAGGGTTAGGGTTAGGGTTAGGGTTAGGGTTAGGGTTAGGGTTAGGGTTAGGGTTAGGGTTAGGGTTAGGGTTAGGGTTAGGGTTAGGGTTAGGGTTAGGGTTAGGGTTAGGGTTAGGGTTAGGGTTAGGGTTAGGGTTAGGGTTAGGGTTAGGGTTAGGGTTAGGGTTAGGGTTAGGGTTAGGGTTAGGGTTAGGGTTAGGGTTAGGGTTAGGGTTAGGGTTAGGGTTAGGGTTAGGGTTAGGGTTAGGGTTAGGGTTAGGGTTAGGGTTAGGGTTAGGGTTAGGGTTAGGGTTAGGGTTAGGGTTAGGGTTAGGGTTAGGGTTAGGGTTAGGGTTAGGGTTAGGGTTAGGGTTAGGGTTAGGGTTAGGGTTAGGGTTAGGGTTAGGGTTAGGGTTAGGGTTAGGGTTAGGGTTAGGGTTAGGGTTAGGGTTAGGGTTAGGGTTAGGGTTAGGGTTAGGGTTAGGGTTAGGGTTAGGGTTAGGGTTAGGGTTAGGGTTAGGGTTAGGGTTAGGGTTAGGGTTAGGGTTAGGGTTAGGGTTAGGGTTAGGGTTAGGGTTAGGGTTAGGGTTAGGGTTAGGGTTAGGGTTAGGGTTAGGGTTAGGGTTAGGGTTAGGGTTAGGGTTAGGGTTAGGGTTAGGGTTAGGGTTAGGGTTAGGGTTAGGGTTAGGGTTAGGGTTAGGGTTAGGGTTAGGGTTAGGGTTAGGGTTAGGGTTAGGGTTAGGGTTAGGGTTAGGGTTAGGGTTAGGGTTAGGGTTAGGGTTAGGGTTAGGGTTAGGGTTAGGGTTAGGGTTAGGGTTAGGGTTAGGGTTAGGGTTAGGGTTAGGGTTAGGGTTAGGGTTAGGGTTAGGGTTAGGGTTAGGGTTAGGGTTAGGGTTAGGGTTAGGGTTAGGGTTAGGGTTAGGGTTAGGGTTAGGGTTAGGGTTAGGGTTAGGGTTAGGGTTAGGGTTAGGGTTAGGGTTAGGGTTAGGGTTAGGGTTAGGGTTAGGGTTAGGGTTAGGGTTAGGGTTAGGGTTAGGGTTAGGGTTAGGGTTAGGGTTAGGGTTAGGGTTAGGGTTAGGGTTAGGGTTAGGGTTAGGGTTAGGGTTAGGGTTAGGGTTAGGGTTAGGGTTAGGGTTAGGGTTAGGGTTAGGGTTAGGGTTAGGGTTAGGGTTAGGGTTAGGGTTAGGGTTAGGGTTAGGGTTAGGGTTAGGGTTAGGGTTAGGGTTAGGGTTAGGGTTAGGGTTAGGGTTAGGGTTAGGGTTAGGGTTAGGGTTAGGGTTAGGGTTAGGGTTAGGGTTAGGGTTAGGGTTAGGGTTAGGGTTAGGGTTAGGGTTAGGGTTAGGGTTAGGGTTAGGGTTAGGGTTAGGGTTAGGGTTAGGGTTAGGGTTAGGGTTAGGGTTAGGGTTAGGGTTAGGGTTAGGGTTAGGGTTAGGGTTAGGGTTAGGGTTAGGGTTAGGGTTAGGGTTAGGGTTAGGGTTAGGGTTAGGGTTAGGGTTAGGGTTAGGGTTAGGGTTAGGGTTAGGGTTAGGGTTAGGGTTAGGGTTAGGGTTAGGGTTTTGGTTAGGTTAGGGTAGGGGGTTAGGGTTAGGGTGGGTAGGGTTAGGGTTTAGGGTTAGGGGTAGGGTTCGGGTTCGGGTTAGGGTTTGGGTTCGGGTAGGGTAGGGGTGGGTTAGGGTTAGGGTTAGGTTAGGGTTAGGTGGTTAGGGTATAGGGTTAGGGTTAGGGTTAGGTTAGAGGATAGGGTTTGGGTTTAGGCGTTAGGGTTAGGGTAGGGTAGGGTGTGGGTTAGGGGGTGGGGTTGGGTGAGGGTGTGGGGGTGGGGTAGGGTTAGGGTGTGGGGTTGGGGTTAGGGGTGGGGTGGGGTAGGGGGGGGTGGGTAGGGGGTGGGGGTGGGGGTGGGGAGGGTGTGGGGTGGGGAGGGGGTGGGGGTGGGGGTGGGGGTGGGGGTGGGGGGAGGGGTGGGGGTGGGGGTGGGGGTGGGGGAGGGGGTGGGGTGGGGGTAGGGGGTGGGGTGGGGGTGGGGAGGGTGGGGGTGGGGGTGGGGGTGGGGGTGGGGGTAGGGTGGTGGGGGTGTGGGTGGGGTGGGGGTGGGGTGGGGTGGGGGTGGGGGTAGGGGGTGGGGGTGGGGGTGGGGGTGGGGTTGGGGGTGGGGGAGGGGGTGGGGTGGGGTGGGGGTGGGGTGGGGGTGGGGTGGGGGAGGGGTGGGGGTGGGGTGGGGTGGGGGTGGGGGTGGGGGTGGGTGGTGGGGGTGGGGGTGGGGGTGGGGGTGGGGGTGGGGGTGTGGGGGTGGGGGTGGGGGTGGGGTGGGGGTGGGGGTGGGGGTGGGGGTGGGGGTGGGGGTGGGGTGGGGGTGGGGGTGGGGGTGGGTGTGGGGGTGGGGGTGGGGGTGGGGTGGGGGTGGGGGTGGGGGGGTGGGGGAGGGGGTGGGGTGGGGGTGGGGGTGGGGGTGGGGGTGGGGGTGGGGGTGGGGGTGGGGGTGGGGGGTGGGGGTGGGGGTGGGGGTGGGGGTGGGGTGGGGGTGGGGGTGGGGGTGGGGGTGGGGGTGGGGGTGGGGGTGGGGGTGGGGTGGGGGTGGGGGGTGGGGTGGGGGAGGGGGTGGGG
>NC_135508.1:26984178-26987674 GCF_051989575.1 Stigmatopora nigra | reverse complement strand
ATATATATATATATATATATATATATATATATATATATATATATATATATATATATATATATTATATATATATATATATATATATATATATATATATATATATTATATATATATATATATATATATATATATATATATATATATATATATATATATATATATATATATAATATATATATATATATATATATATATATATATATAGATATATAGATATATATATATAGATATATATATATATATATATATAATATATATATATATATATATATATATATATATATATATATATATATATATATATATATATATATATATATATATATGATATATATATATATATATATATATATATATATATATATATATATATATATATATATATATATATATATATATATATATATATATATATATATATATATATATATATATATATATATATATATATATATATATATATATATATATATATATATATATATATATATATATATATATATATATATATATATATTATATATATATATATATATATATATATATATATATATATATATATATATATATATATATATATATATATATATATATATATATATATATATATATATATATATATATATATATATTTATATATATATATAATATATATATATATATATATATATATATATATATATATATATATATATATATATATATATATATATATATATATATATATATATATATATATATATATATATATATATATATATATATATATATATATATATATATATAATATATATATATATATATATATATATATATATATATATATATATATATATATATATATATATATATATATATATATATATATATATATATATATATATATATATATATATATATATATATATATATATATATATATATATATATATATATTATATATATATATATATATATATATATATATATATATATATATATATATATATATATATATATATATATATATATATATATATATGTGGCCTGGATATTGTTGTGATTAACTTTATGGCATTTCATTGCACTTGCAATAATGAAAACTTAGTTGACCAGACCTTAATAAAAGTCAATAATGTGATTTGTTTTTATAACGAGGATTAGCTCTCAAATTAGACTAAAGACAGACAATCATCACAACAGGCTTATCTTTACTGAAACTGTGCAATCAAATTATCAGATTATGTTTGTCCATCTGACAAGGAAACAATGTCCAACCCAACACAACCACTGCAAATGAGCATTTACATAATTGTAGTGCCTGGTGTAAGTAGGTGTACCTATTACAGTGTTCCCTCGCTACTTGGCGGTTCAGCTATCGCAGACTCAGAGCTTCACAGATTTTTTTTTTTGGAAAAAAAATTAAAAAAAATACAAATATTACATTGAAACAACATATTTTACATTTTTTTTTGTTATAACATGAATTTCACTCTCTCTACCCGTATTTTATATGGTATACTGTATACAGGGCGGTACATTTAAAAAAAATATATATATAAATATACATATATATATATATATATATATATATATATATATATATATATATATATATATATATATATATATATATATATATATATATATATATATATATATATATATATATATATATATATATATATATATATATATATATATATATATATATATATATATATATATATATATATATATATATATATATATATATATATTGGAATTAAGTTCAAATTAAGCATTTTTCAAGGGGAATCCCTACTTCGCGGAAATTCACTTATCGCGGGTGGTCCCGGTCCCCATTAACCGCGATAAGCGAGGGAACACTGTACATTCAAAAGCCTAAAACAAACATATGTATAAAGTCTCTTGATCAACACCGAACTTCAAAATAAATGTTTGGTTGATTTACACTGACTGTCATTTAAATTCCTGTACAAATTCCCAAAAGCCGATGGAAATGGACCCACTAAGACCTGTGCTTTGACTGATGGAAAACTGTCATTCAGCATGGTTCAACATGTCCTGAGGGCTGAATAATTTTTACTCAATTTAAATCAAGTGATAAATGCCATTGGAAGGTTAGGTCAGGTGTGTGAGTTAATCCCCAACAGGCAGCAGCGAAGATATGACCCAGGAGCTAATGGAAGGTGTTTGTCTGTAGAAATGGAGCGCTACAGGTAGAGCTGTTGCACAAAAACAATTCAAAAAGATAAGAACGAGACAAGGAAAAAGAAGCCGAAGCAGATGCAGAAAGTGAGAGGTTACTAGAGCAGAAGCAGGAGAGACAGAAAACACAGTTGGTGGTAGCCTTTTGCCCTTATATGTCACACAGCAAGAGAGTATGCTCACAGCTACTGGAAATAAGGCTGTATTACCAAATACTTTTTCCAGTGAAATACACTTAATTCCAAACAAATGTTATTTACAGTAATAACAGGACAGTGACTTAATGTTTGGGGTCCTACATAGTCTCAGTAAAAGCAGTTATTCATTTACCTATTTGAATTATTCGTGTGTTAAAACTCACCAACACAAGTCTTGCCATCTGTGTGCAGGATAAACTTCATGTGGCACGAGCATTTGGGGCCATGGTCTGTTTCTTCACATATATGCTGGCAACCACCATTCCCATAGTTACATGTCACTAAAACAGAACACACAATTTTAAATATTCAAAACTAGACTTTTAGTCATTCTTATTGTTTGTGACAAATACATATTTTGGACATTAATTCACATCGGGCTAAAATGAACATTGAGGAGGAAATATAAACATTTCAGTCATACCGGAGCATAAGCTGCATTTTAGAGGGATTTTTTTTATAGGCTGAACATACATATTACACTTTACATTGTTGTAATTTTAAGAAAATGGAGAAGAACTGGCTAAATAGGCGTCTGTTAAAACAACATATTTTTAGCCAAAGTAACACACCCTCAGCGGGGTCCTTTGTGGAGTTGGAGAAGGCGTTCGACCGTGTCTCCCGGCAAACTTGTGGGGGATACTCCGGGTTTGATCCCTTTAAAACCGGTGTCAGAGTCTGGTCCGCGTAGCTGGTAGTACAGTATTTTGCTGTTTAATATACCCCCATTTAATGTACCTAGGTATATTAAATGGCGCACAAACAGGAAGGTACGATCCACTATGCACTCTTTATGCCGTGACGGGGTGCAGAGAAGTCTGTTGCTGACAGCGATTCGGAGTCTTTGTCCGAATAGTAACTTACTTACTGCTGAATAAAGTCTGACTTGGAATTTTAATGAACTTAAGTATCTACAATTATTCCCCCATGAACACCATATAAATCTTGACAAAAAAGCTGGGTTGCCGTTTAATTTTCCCGGGTATATTAAACGGCAGGAGTATATTAAATGGCGCACAAACGGGAAGCTCAAAAAATATATACCATGGTCCTCAGTCGGAAAAAGGTGGCATGCCTTCTCCGGGTCAGGGACCCGGACCTTCCCCAGG
>NC_135508.1:26931678-26976678 GCF_051989575.1 Stigmatopora nigra | reverse complement strand
TTAGGAGATCTACAAAATATGTGCGAAATTATTAACCAGTTCTTGTTAATCTGAGTTTTTTTTTTGATGGTTTAATGTCCACTCCAATAATTAACATTCTTTGCTCGTCCAGGGGACTAGGCCTCCCCTGTCTGAGACCCCTGGTTGCACCATTAACAATTGAATTTCCATTAAAATAACCTCATTGGACCGAAATTAGTTATTGATGTTATATTATGCATCGCAAAACTCACACCACCCCTCATCATTTTTATGCAGCAGCCCTGGAACCCAATTGTGACAGACCAATCCGTCAATAACATGCCGACAGGGACCAAAACCTTGGCCTTGATCTCTCCGAGGACCAATAAAAGTCACAGTGTTGACACAATGGACCTTTTCTGTGAGCCAAGCACAGTATACATCCACACTCTGCAGTTCCCTCAAACTGGTTCCGGCTTTTTTATCATTATTAGATGATGGGAAGCAGAAAGAAAAACAACTTTAATATGAATACGGATGGGAATGTGAAAGGGAAAAATAACTCAAGATATGGAGCAGATTCCACCAGACCAACATGATTGGCCCATATAAGTACAGCTGATATGGGGAAACTAATATAACTCAACTTAAATTTCTAACAAAAAGCCTCCCTAGCAGAGCTGATGTTTGCACTATAGATTTTTATGTCACTTCAATTCAAAGTGAGTCAAGGGAGTTGGATGAATTCTTTTAATCTGCCATCACAACTTCTTGTATAATGTTCTTATTGAATAAAGGGTAGGCATATTTGATTGTCGTGTAAAGCATGTTTTGTATTTTCATTCACTGCACTTCAATTATCCCTATTACAGTGGTTGCAAGGCCAGGTATTCTGAATGGTTTGGACACCGGATTTGGATCTCAGTTTAATATTTTTTTACTCAGTTGTGCGATCTACAAACATATGTATAGAACAGTGGAAGTCAGAGAATAAAATTACCTATATTGTTCTCCACCATTTTCTTACAAACACAATTAATACTAAGCCAGGGAGTGCATTTAACATCTAAAAGGAAAAGTAGTTGTGCTAATCCCACTCAGAATTTGCATTGACCGAGCACTGAAGAAAAGATCCAAGGAGACCAAACGTTTCTGAAGTCACCATTGTAAGCTCTGTTTAAACCTGAGTACACCATAGTAGAAAGACTGAAACAATAGCTCTGAAGTAATAGAAGGCATGCCAAGAGTGTCAAGTGAGCTCTGAAGCTTGAAGTAGTGAAAAGAGGGCTCGTGGGCACCACTGAGTTTCTATCATATGTCTCAGACGGGAGACGGTCCACAGTGAGACGAATGGTAAGCAGCCAGCGAGTGCTGGTCAGTGGTATACTGAAAAGAAGGGGCCTGCTTATGGAACTGCCAAACTATTAAAGCAACATTCCTTCCCCTTAGATAATGGGCCTTAAAAGTTTTAATAGGTAACAATAAAATTGTGATCATATAGAAAGGAGAATGGCCAAATGAACTGCAACACAGCTGAGCTGCAACACAGATGGTCACACTAACGGATGAGCCAGAGGGAGATTAAGAGAGGAGAATATTGCGAAGTTGCGTAAAACATTAACAAGTGCATTTCAAAGGACATACATATTTCCTATTGGCTCTATGACAAATCTGCAGCCAAACAGTGACACTTAGTGACACCTATGATGGTGGTGAAACTGATGATTGTAATATGGATTGAAGGTCCCTATGACATTTAACCGTGACACGGATTGAAAGATTATATGCAAGGATTCGTGACATACAAATTCTCTATGACAAAGAACAACCTGTCAATAATCATAATGACATGTCTTTAACATGTCTCAGTGACTGTTGTACCTTTTTCAATGCTGAAACTTAATAAAAGCGCGACTTGGGACTTGGAAAAAGAAGAAAGTCCGCGGAGCCGAGCGCGAGCCCATTGGACTCGCGCCTCCGACTTTTTCCCAGCCGGCGGTCGCTTTAAAATATAACACAGTCTCATGCCTCGTTTTTCCTTTGTGCACGGTTGGTAAGTATGGGGATCTGTAACTTCGGACCCAACAAATATCCATCAATGTGCTACTGTTCAATGTAGGCTGAAAATGCTCTGAGGACCGTGTAAGAAATCATGTCTTCTGATTGAAACAATAGCAAGCAGACACTTTGACCTACTACAGACAGACATCACCAAAATGCTGAATGAACCCATTTTAAAATGTAATCTCTGCAAACTTCACAGTAAGTAAATTGAAGCTCCTCATGTTTATATAATACAGTCAAACCTCATGACTATGCCACCCGTCGGGATCGAGCAAAAGTGGCAGAGTAGCGAGAGTGGCATAGTAATGAAGGTTTTTAAAAACGGTTTTATGGTGAAAAAAAACTGCTTTTTTATGTTATCCATCAGCTCAGTCCAAATTGATTTCACTCCTCCACAATGGGATCACAAAAAGGAAAAAGGATTGGAATGTATTGTATGACAGAAAATGAGCCATATTTAACCTATAAAGCGGGTTTTCACTTGACCTATGCTTGACACCAGATCACCAGTGTCTGTTGTGCTAGGTCAGTCCACACAAGAATGTAGTGCTGACTTTGGAATCCTATTCAGATTAGGTATGATGTTTTTAACGCATTTTTTTTACTCGGCTGATTAGAATAAATGGCTGACAATATTTGCATCCTTCTTGCTGAAAATGCCATTCACAGTGGTTCTCTTAAATTCGACGCCCCATTTTTTGCTTTTCTCCCTGGATATGATGGACTGATTTGACTCATTCGCACTATTAATTATCTCCTTCTCCTGCAGCGTAAAGTTGGTTCTCTTGCGTTTCAGAGCTGACATTGTGGGCTAACCTTAAAAAAATAAATGAATTCGAAAATACAACACGCACAATAGTGGCGTAGTAGCCAGATTAGGGGGTGGTATAGTACATTTATTTTGTATTGAATTTTGTCAGGACCGAGCAAAAGTGGAATTATAGCGAGAGTGGCATAGAAACAAGGTGGCATAGTAATGAGATTTCACTGTAACTCTGTCATCCCCAAAGATTTGCTCTATTGTATAGTGACTAAGGATAATTATAGTGACTAAGGGTTGATTTCAGAATTCGGAAATTCCACAAATAACAGAAAGTTACAGCAGCAAATGATCTCTCATTTCTGTATATGAACTGATATTAAAATGGTTTGGGGTTTAAAAGTTATAATAATGGAGAGCAATTCTAAACCTATTCTTGTGTTTTGTGTATAGGTCCAGTTTGAGACTGGCAAATTTGCATAATGAATGGATAATGCATCTACGTTCTTTTGTCCATCGGGATTGCAGAGAATAGCACATCACATAGTCCCTTTTGTCTTTACTATCATATTATATCAGGGTCACTTAGTTGTGCAGTCCCAAAGCTATCTTCCGTACAATTTTGCATCTCCCCACAAAAAATGTGTGCCAGGTTACAATACAATATGTTCTCATGCAGGCACAGTCCCTTTTAAACAAAAAAAGTGACAGACAGATGAATATATCACAGCAGGGGTCAGTCTGGCCAGTTAGTCAGTAGTCATAACAGCCAAGTGTCCATGGAAAGAACCCAATGGCACAGATCAGTCTACAGTAGTGTGGTGGGCTGGTCAGCCTCAAGATTCAGCCTTCAAGAAAGCCACAAGCAAAAGGGATGCCCGCCTTAACTAAGGTCAGCAAACTCAATGGCAATGCAGTCAGCTTTTGCTAAAAACCTAAGCCACAGAAGGTATATTTGTTCAAAGGTGGCACTGAGGGCAGTGAGGGCAAGGAGCATGTGAAAGTGAACAAACTGGAAGAGTAATGGTGAGAGAGAGAGAGAGAGAGAGAGAGAGAGAGAGAGAGAGAGAGAGAGAGAGAGAGAGAGAGAGAGAGAGAGACAGACAGACAGAGGCAGAGACCTCCATTTGAAAGCACAGACTACATAAATGGAAGTACAGTATGTACGTGTGTACCTCCTGCACTTGCTAGGCTTGGCTAGTATTAGCCCTTAGCACCATGAGAGCATAATAGATTCTCACATCAAGCCATTCCTGGTCCAGATAACTTTTGGCTCCCACACCTTCGTCAGAACTCAATGCAGCATTAAAGTTGCAACTTACGGGGTACTTTACTGAATTTGATAGATTGGATTTTATTGAGCCACTTGTTGTCCGGTACATTGTAAAATTCCTCTTCAATACCACCCATCCTCAAAAGGGTGGCAGGGTTTTTTTGGAGCCTAACCCAGCTGTCTTTGGGCGAACGGCGAACTACACCCCAGACTGGTCGCCAGTCACCCGTAGGTCACACAGAGACAAATGACCATCCACACCCCAATACCGTCACCAGTGGAAATTGAGCCCACTCTCTTTGTAAAATAAACATTATAAAAAACACAAAACTGTTTTAATCTCATTTTGCTGTTGGCCTAGGAGCCAGAATCACTCAGGAAGTCAGTCAGTTAGTGATGTAACGGAAGGTAGGCTGTATCACGCGCAGAACCCTCATCTGTTTAGTTTCATTGCCGTGGCGGGCAGCATTTTAGTTGATTTTTCCATTTCCAAGAAATGCAATTGTTTTATCAGAGAAGTGGTTAATAAGTGTTGTGTAGAAAATTATTCCAACCTGAACACTGCTGATGTAAGCTTCAACTTATTTCTGTTCCAATAAGCGTTCAGATGTGTGCAATGAGCACAAATAAGTTATTAGTTATTCAATCAATACGCTGCTTGTTGAGTGAAGAAGCATCAATCTAAGATATTTACGTTTTCATGCAGAAATTCAAGCACTTTTCTAGACCAATTTTAGAAAGTGTGCGATACTTTTTAAACATTAAACCAATGATTTTGTTTCTTTAATTAATATGGAGAAATAAAATATGATGTAGGCTTTAGAAATTTTGTTGGAACGAGCCAATTCTGAAACGCCCCGATTTGAAGGGTTGTGCTCGTAGCGACAGTGGATATTTTGTGTCAAACTCAGAGTGTCCAAAAGAGGAGGTGCAGGAGAGGTGATTACATGCTGGTTGGTGGAATGAGACACAAAAGTAATGCTGTTATGCCAGAGGAAACCTTGATAAACACGTTTTTTTAAATGTTTCAGACACTCAAAAACATCTCTCGTATCGCCGATTGCTAAACTAAGTGATATCTAAATGTATGTCTGTCTGGAACTGTAGTTCACAACAACAATAAAAAATGTGTTCTGTTCTCACTTGGAGCTTTGTAACTCCTAAATTACAATCTATGGTAGGAAGGCGTATACTGAAGTATATTATTGATTTTTCTGGCACAATACCAAAGCAATATCCTCCAGATTGAGACAGAAGGGTTCATTTGGAGCGAAAGGAAAACTACAGCGACCACAGAAAAAGGCAAGCTAGAAACCGCTTGACCTTAATTTTAGATGTGAACAGCGGAGCGTTGTGGAATGTTATGCAATTTTACTGCTGGTTAATTTAGCTTGTATATACTATTTGTTGAGTATTTTTCAAGTATAAGGCCAAATATGAGTATTACTGTTAGGTTTTCAGATTACCTAAATGCGATGCTCCAAAGTTGATATGGTACTGTTGGGTTTATTCTGTTTTACTATTATAATAGTTATATTAATTCATTTCTTTATTAAATCATTCTCTTTCTTTTCTCTGTATTAATTCATTACTTTGTTAAATCATTCTCTTTCTGTTTTTCAAAAGTCTTGAGGTCACACCAAGTCATCTTTAACCTAGACAGCCTGTTCCAGGATGGTTATACAAACAATCCACCCAATCTGGGTCCTTGAGATTTGGTGGGCCCTTGGTGACGAGGACAGGGCTATTCGGACAATAACAAGAATATTGTTATCGTTATGTAACCGTACACTTCGGGTTTTTCTGTATGTAACGATTATATGATTATGATTATATTATATGATTCTTAGGTCAAGGAGGTTGTATAATTACTCTAATCTAAATGTTGTTAGGTCTAGTCCCTGTTTTTGTTATTAGTAAAATACCTTGATTGTTATTGTAGTCCCAGATGTTGTTTTTACTCATACGTGATGGAATGATCAACAACTCTGTAACTCGTGACCATAAGAATAGGACGAAAATGTCTATTCGAGGAGACGTTCGGAAGTTGTAAGGTGACACTTGCTGACTCTCCCCTTCGGAGGCTTTTACCCATTGTTGTATCCATTTCTATTTAATTAAATGTCAATAATTGAATAAGATGTCTTCCTGCAGTTATTGATAATTACGGACGAAGGTAATTATTAATGAACCTGACATTTTGGTCCTTCTGAGCCATGGAGGTCAATATACCGGAGCGAGAACCCAGGCGCTGCTGTTCGACATCTGGTAAGTGACCGTGCGCACGGCGTCTTCAAAACCCTTGGTGGGCCGGAGTTTTTCGACGGGGGCGCCTGGATTCTCGGCGGTTGAAGACTTTTCCTGCTGGAGGGAGACATCTGATGGATCTCGGGTAAGTCCACATTAATGTCTGCATGTTGTGAAGGTGTTTACAAATGCGTTAAAGGGACATTGTATGTGAGGCCCATTGTTGGGCTGGTTTCGCGTCCTGGGTGACGGCGATAAAACCCTGTGTTTATACTAGTCAATGGCAGGTACGGTGGGGCACTTTGCTGGAAAGTGTCCTGTGTCTCAGGGGTAGGCACGAATGTATTGTACTAGAGGTACAATATTGGGGCCGGGGAGTGTCCTGTGTCTAAAGGGTAGGCACGAATATACGTTGTATGGTGTTTGTGTGGTTTCTGCAGTAAAATTAGGAAAGGCCTAGGAGATACAGTCGATACAGTCGAATAGATAATAATAATATTAATAATAATAATAAATAATAGAGTTAACTGTGTGAGGCACACGAACTCACTACAAAAAAAAATACGTCTAACTTGTAAGGATTGGAAAAAATTGGAAAGACAAAGCGCTTTAAAATTATTACACAGCTATATTTATGGATAAATAAAAATGGGTTTGCTGGCCAGCTTAAAATGCATAAAATACAGGATAATATATGCACTAATGCATAGAGGTAATATACATATATAAATAATATGTGAGTGGATAAAAGTGTAACAGCTTGTTCCACAGACACTAATGGCGAAATAAGGCCGGGGAGAAGTTAAAAAATACTATTTTGGGAAAATAGTGGGGGCTCCCTCGGATAACGGGGATATATTTAAGACCGTGGCGGCGGGAAAGTACTGTTTGGTAAGGAAAAAATAGCGGGGCCTCCTCGGCTGACGGGGAAAATATTTACCGAGATAGGTGACGGGCGCGGAGGAAGTTTAACAAAAATAAAGGGAGCTAGAAAATTAATGGGGACACTGGTATTTGATTTGGTTAATCCGGGTATGACGTTTTGTGATTACAATAAATTGGGTTTTTTTGTGATGCTTGGGCTTGTATAACAACAATTAGAATGGTTATTTCCAAGTGCTGGTGGTGCTTTGTTAATATAACCTATATGTACTGTCAATTTACAGCAATGTGATGGCTTATTGCAGCTTGGTTTTTGATCCCGTCCGCTAACGGGAAGATGGTGTTAAAAAAAAAAAAAGACAAAAGAATATATACAAAATGATCATTTAAATTTTAGCAGGGAATGTCACTTGTGTTTTTATTATGCTCTAGACTTGCCAAAAAATGTGTCAACTGCGGGGGAAGCGTTTCTGGTGCAGCGGCTGCTGATTAGATGGGAGTGAAACATGTGGGCCGCGGGGCAGACGATTTAACGGTGTTGGGCTTTCGGGAGCGTTCGGACCGTGTAAACGACTAAAATTTTGTGATCCCTTCCGTGAAGACATTATAATAATAATAATTGGCCTTGGGGGTGCTGAAGCAAACTTGAGGGCAGAAAATGGGTTTTTGCCATATTGTTGTGCTTGCAGCATACATATTCTGGATATATGGGGTCTTGGAAAAATATTGTTATGTAGTTGAATATCGGAAGAGGGGTTAATTTGACGTTTTAATGGTTGTCTTCTCTAAAAAGCGTTGTATTTGGGCACAGGGAAAAAGCTGGTTTGTAAACATAAGATAACAATGCTGTTTTCGCAGCAAGAGTGGAGGTCATAGTTAACGGCTAATTGCGTTTTCTGTTTGGACTTTTCAGAATAAGAACAATACATGGGCTGCAAGAAATGCAAGGTTATGCGAATGCTTTCGCATTGATATTTTGGGTTTTAAAATGAAATGCATTAAGAGGATAGAAAAATCTGTTCAGTAAAAGGTTGATTTGGTAAAAAGCTTTGGATTTGGGAAATAGACCAAAATAGTCATTTTTGAGCAATTGTGGATTTCAAAGGGCTCTTAGTTAAAGGAAACTAGCTTTTGGAGGATAAAATAATATTAATACTATTTCAGAATTTTTTGATTATTCAAAATACTTTAATCCAGGAGGTTGGCTGTTTAAAAGAAAAAAGGCCAGGATGACAAAATTTACAATATTATGGTATATTGGTGACGATAAGGTTTTTAAAACATTAAAGTTTGTAATTAGGAATTGTCTAACAAAAGGTTGATTTGTCTCATTTAATTGTTGTAGATTTTTGTTTTGGTAACAGGCTATGGGAAATGACTCGTGTCTTAAGTAAACATCATATGAGGTGATTTACAAAGTATAGTAGGTATTGAATTATTTGGCTGATTAACGACATCAGATGGGAAATTTACAATGCAATAGTGGCATGATAAAATTCATGGCATTCATCCAAATAATTAGGTGAATTGTAAATAAAATAATTGGTTTAGGATGAGCATATTTTCCCTAAGAATGGAGTAACATGGAATGTTTTTCAAAGTGCACTTGAAAGAACATTGTCTGTTGTCCTGGCAGGAGGAAATATGCTTTGTCACAGGTCATATTGATGACTTTAAGGATATTACGGATTGGATAAGCATTGGTCAATTGATACAACCAAATAACGTTGCTTTTACGGCTTTAAGGGCATGCAAATTGGTTAGAACTTTAGCAACGATGGGGTTAATACGCCTGAATGTTACAGTGATAACGAGTGACAATAACAAGCTTAGATAAGGGAGGGAAAGGAGAAATTCTCCAAATTCCAGAATCTGGCTAAGAAACAGGTTATGTTAGTCGTTTTGGGTTTTTGACAGGATGTGGTAGTACATAAATTCTGGGAAATTTTGGGAAATTGGGGACCCCATATCTAAAACAAGTTTGAGACAAATGTGTAAATAGGCTCTATTTGGCGCTGGATGCACAAATTCTAGTGGGGCCTTTCATGTTTTGAAACAAGTGACGCTTTAGGTAGATGGGTTGTCTATGAACAAAATGGGATGGGGGAAATTCGCTTACAAATTCGGCGTGTTATCTTGGTTCATAGAATTTGGAGTCAAGGCGACGTAATAAAGGCCATAGGCGTCATGTTGTATAAATTAGGCGTGGATGAATTTGTTTTACAAATGGGGGAGATTATCTTATCACCTGAAACAAGTAGAAACAAAATTGGATGGCCGCATTAAAAGGTGATTGGCATGCTATTAGAGGGAATTGGGATTTTCCAAAAACATGATAGGGGGCCATTAGGTCATGGCGGCTGAAAAAAATAAAAACTTTAGATGTGAAACTATTCCCACCTCAATTCGGGGAACGAACAGCTAAACTGATAGCATTAAAGAGGATATAACTTTGTGTGAAACTTGAAGGTAATTTTTTACAAACGGTTAAAATGCTAGAGTGGGGGTGTGTATATTAAAGGATCTACTAATGAATGCGGGGTGGATCCAGACTTTCCGGAATGTGGGGTATTCATGGCGTCCTCGAGAATTTGATTTTCTCCGGGTACTCCAGTTTACTCCCACAAAATGAAATTATGGATGCTAGACTGGTTGAACACACTAAATTCTTCTGTTTATGAGTGTGAGCGTGAATGATAGTTTGTCTTTTTGTGTTTTTTGATTGGCAGACCACCGAGACATAATCTATCAATAAAAGATCAATAAAGAAAATAATTTGGGCTTGAGTCAAGGGAAGACCTATGTCTCGACAAGGGGGAGGTGGCCTTGCTACAACGGCACTACAAGGCTTAGGGTTTAAATCTATATGCATACCCACATATCCATTTCAAAAAATACATATAGATTTTATTTTATTTTTATTAGATCATATGGATATCATTCCACGATATGGAATTCCAGAAACTATTTATAGTGATAATGGCTCCCATTTTGTTAATATAATAGTTGTCTACCATCCACAATTGGCGGACCTTATATGAAGTCCTGTTTGGTAGACCTTACAAATTGTTATTATTCACTACACAATGACAATTGGATGATGAGGCGAATCTATCAGAGAGAAAAAAAAACGCACACACCAAATTTAGACTATCAGAGGGAGATTTTGCTTCTCAACAGGAAACGGACGAAGCGACGGTGATTCTTGAAGACTGGATGCTGATAAGCAGCATAAAAGAAGAAACATCGGAGCAACGCAAAGTGGGAGGGTCCTTGTTACTGAAAGGGGACACGGATGCACCTTTCCCACAGTAAGAAGGTTGTCTAAATTGAAACGTTTCAAGAGGAAAACTCCCTAAACAAAGACAAAAAGTCATGTTGAAAACAATTATTGCTTTTGGGGCAATGAGATTAATGATGATTGTGATTTTATTCCTTTCCACAGTAGGGTTGTTTTCTCCAGTTGGAGAAAAAGGCGGAGGCGTTTCAATTGAGGATACACCTTCTTACGGGAGGGTAAACCGAGAAACATACACATTTACATTTAATTAACATTACCTACTAAATCAAATTTCCACATTGAAAATATATATTTGGACTCGGCGACGTCCCGGTTGCCATACAAAAAGAGATGGTGGGAAATATGTGTGGTACATTAACAGCAAAAAATTGAAGATTGGGAAAAGCCTTGTTACAGAAATTGGTCAAGATTGGAAAGCTTGGACTGACATATTAACCTGTGAAATTTATTTCTGAAACAGGGATTTCCCAAACGGGGGATAATTGGGCGCTGTTAATGGAGTGTAAAGACGGCAAGCACTATGTGGAGCTACTTTGGTAAAAGGGTGGTCTCAATTGAAACATTGAGGGGACGGGGAAGATAAACTTTCTGACTTAATAAAATACGGGAAACACCAATATTAATTGAAAAGATTATTGCTCAGCAAGCAATACCATAAAACTATAGGGAATTCTTTTATATTGGGTTTGACGTCTCCATATGGTTTCAATTGAGACTAAACCATCTTACAAAAGATTAGGATAAACTACCAGACAAGGGAAAATACGATGGGATCTAACAACTCCCTCAATCACCATTCATTTGGGGAAAAGTGTTTTTACAAATGAAAAAACGTGTCCTATTTGGCAAGAAAAAATATTGAAGCAGTGTTTATCCTGTTACGCGGTAAATAGGAAGTCAATTTTTCCACTGTTTAATCATTTTACCTGCTTAAACCTTACAGGGCATGGTCTGAAGCTGGGGGCGATAAATGAGACGTGGTGTACCGGCGTTCTAAAACAAACTACACCCCTGATACCACGTTCTGGCCTATGGTGGCGGGGTGGTAGATAAATTATACGACTCCTGCCGAAACGCGGCAGGACTAGGTACTTTGGTCTCACTGCTCTTACCGGTGTCTGTTTTTCCATCCACAGTGGAGGAGATACAATTGGCGGCTCATAATTCGGAGGTGAAGGGTCGACCCTCCCGACATCGTCGAGAGGCATGGAGGGAAGGAGATCCAACATACATTGATGCGATTGGCATCCCCCGGGGCGTACCAGATGAGTATAAGCTGGCTAATCAGATCGCAGCAGGTTGGGAGTCTATCTTCCTTCTAATCACCCCAAACAAAAATGTGGATAGAATAAATTACTTACATTACAATGTTCAAAACTTGGAAATTATACTGAACAGGGATTTGTGGCCATGAAGGAACAACTGGCAGCTACCAGTCTGATGGCGTTCCAGAATCGCATAGCGGTGGATATGATCCTTGAAACAGGGGGCGTGTGTGCAATGTTTGGAAAACAATGTTGCACCTTCATACCGAACAACGCGTCACCCAGTGGATCTCTCACCAGGGCCATTACTGGCCTGCAAACACTGAACCGCAATATGCAAGAGCACTCTGGAGTAGATACGTCCGCATTGTCAGATCGGTGGGATAAGACCTTTGGAAAATCTAAAGATTTGGACTATAGGCACAATTACCGCTATCCTAACATTGTGTGGGTGATGTAGTATCCCCTGTTTGCGCTCCTTGCTAAGCCGACTTATAACTACTGAAATTGCCCCTACAAATTCTAAAGTACATGAGTTGTATCTTATGGGACGGTTTGGGGAAAGCAGTGAGGTCCAGGAGTACGGTAAATCCGAGGACCAATTGGACGAATATAATTATGTTTTTTCTCTTTCAGACCAGCCATGGGAGTAAGGAGTAGGCGGATAAAATCGCAGTCACCGACATTTCCATTTAGTGATTACTAAGAAATGACTAATAACATACATATTATAAAAACGGGGGAATGTTGGGTTTATTCTGTTTTACTATTATAATAGTTATATTAATTCATTTCTTTATTAAATCATTCTCTTTCTTTTCTCTGTATTAATTCATTACTTTGTTAAATCATTCTCTTTCTGTTTTTCAAAAGTCTTGAGGTCACACCAAGTCATCTTTAACCTAGACAGCCTGTTCCAGGATGGTTATACAAACAATCCACCCAATCTGGGTCCTTGAGATTTGGTGGGCCCTTGGTGACGAGGACAGGGCTATTCGGACAATAACAAGAATATTGTTATCGTTATGTAACCGTACACTTCGGGTTTTTCTGTATGTAACGATTATATGATTATGATTATATTATATGATTCTTAGGTCAAGGAGGTTGTATAATTACTCTAATCTAAATGTTGTTAGGTCTAGTCCCTGTTTTTGTTATTAGTAAAATACCTTGATTGTTATTGTAGTCCCAGATGTTGTTTTTACTCATACGTGATGGAATGATCAACAACTCTGTAACTCGTGACCATAAGAATAGGACGAAAATGTCTATTCGAGGAGACGTTCGGAAGTTGTAAGGTGACACTTGCTGACTCTCCCCTTCGGAGGCTTTTACCCATTGTTGTATCCATTTCTATTTAATTAAATGTCAATAATTGAATAAGATGTCTTCCTGCAGTTATTGATAATTACGGACGAAGGTAATTATTAATGAACCTGACAGGTACACACGGTGACAGACTCTAGCTAGACTTGGTCAATTACATGTTCTTCTTTACAGTAGCACATATTTATGATTGAGTGAGGGTTAGGGTTAGGGTCATGGTTAGTCAGAGTTACTGTTTGTGATGGGTATTCTGACAACTTCCTGAGCTGCTCCCTAGACTTGTTAAAAACGTATGTATACAAGCACAAGGTTCGGATACTCCAGTGTAGGGTGTCCGTTTAGAAAATGCGAAATATAAAATGTATATGTTCAAGATGCTTATTAACTATGTTTACATAAAAAGAAACCATTGTTTTAATGTTACCACATAATTTTAATACTAGTATACTCAAAATGGACTGCAACATGGAAATGAAACAGCTAATGAAACATCTATACTTAGACATTAACGCAATGTCATCCTTGTAAGATATAATAATATTCAATGACAGTATCTACAGTTTTGTGAATATTATTGCCTCGGCGTGCAGATTAGTCAGAACAGCTTGTTAGTTCACTCCTAGTGAGAACTTAATCTTATCGTATGACAGTGCTTCTTAATTTTTTCAGGTTCCGCCCAAAAGAAGAACTAAATGCTACCGCAATCCACCGAGTGAATGTCCAATCACAGTTTATCCTCGTCTGACAAAAAGTGTTTCTTAATTCACAAGCTCCCAGGCTTTCCTAAAATCCCCAATTGCAGGTTTGTTTTCTATGACAATACCTTTCATAAATTTCAACAATTCATGCGTCCAATCTTCATGGATTTGAAATAGTTTGTTTCACTTTTTGGTACAAACCATATACAGTAGTACCTCGAATATCATGGTTAATGTAGACCAGACATGCTCGCGATATATGGAAAAATGCCATGTAAGATCACCCCCATTATTACTGCCACAATACTACAATACGTTTTTGCGACTGTACCGAAATACAAATATCAACAAGTGTATTTTTTAAATGTTACAGTTGTATTGGCATATGAAACGACTAATGTGAAACACTGTCACAGTGAAAATATTTCTTCTCCGCTAGATAGAAATAAATAAAAAATATTGGTTAATGGGAGTTTTAGACAAAGTCCTTTCAGCAAGGTATAGCTTTGTGTTTGGGATGAAACAGGCCGCATCCGCCGCTGCACCGCCGGTCAACCGGCTGGGAAATTAAACTTCCACTTCGCTTCTATGATGTTCCTGGCTCTGTTGAGGGAACTAGGGCTGGCAATGTCTTCCAGCGAGGGCAGAGAGCAGCCGACGATCTTCTGGGCAGTGTTAATCACTCTCTGCATGGGCTTTTTTGTCTGCTGTTGTACTTCAAGCGTACCACACTGTGATGCAGTAAGCCAGGATGCTTTCCACAGTGGCTCTATAGAAGGTTATCAGAAGTTGTTCCTCTTGAGTACCCTGAGGAAATGGAGTCGTTTCTGGGCCTTCTTCACTACTCCCGTGGTGTTTGTAGACCAGGAGAGCTTATCCGTGACGTGGACCCCCAGAAAATTTAAGGACTGGACCCTGTCTACACATGCTCCATTTATGAGTAGGACCAGATCCGTGTTGTGTTTGCAAAAGTCCAGGATTATTCCTTTAGTTTTTGTGGTGTTCAGTGTGAGATTGTTCACCGAGCACCACGGAGACAGTTTGTTGACCTTGACCTCATCTCTGTAGGCCGACTCATCCCCTCCTGAGACGAGTCCGACCACAGTGGTGTCATCAGCATATTTGATGATGGAGTCAGACTGGTAGGTTGGTGTAAAGTCGTATGTGTATAGGGAGCACAGAAGAGGGTACACAGCCTTGAGGGAAGCCAGTTATTACTTCACAGTGAGGTAACATAAAACATAAAAATGAATGTATCGGCCAAATTGGTGAGGTCACGTGCCAACGCGAAGGCGCCATCTTGAAGTGACGTCATCGTGTCCCGGCGCCGTCAATTGGAAGTTTTGTTGAATATCATCTGATTAAGTGCCCTACCCTCGATTCAGTCATCATTTTTTTTTGTTCAACAAAAGCTGCTTGAATGCGATTAAATACGGTAATTTCTTTCTTGAGATTCCTGAGATACGAGAACATTTTGATATACGAGCAAATAGAGAAGGTGGCCCGGTGGCGCCAGTGGTTATTGTGTCAGCCTCAACAGCTCTGGTGGTCCTGGGTTCAAATCCAGGTCATGTCCATCTGGGTGGAAATTGCATGTTCTCCTCGGCCCTGCATGGGTATCCCCACACATTCCAAAAACATGGATGGTAGGCTGATTGGACACTCTAAATTGCTCCTAGGTATGGGTGTCAGTGTTCATGCTTGTCTGTCTCCTTGTGCCCTGCAATCAGCTGGCTACCAATTCAAGGTGTGCCCCCGCCTCTGGCCCAGAGACAACTGGGATTGGCTCCAGGACCAGAAAATGAGATGAGATGAGCATATAGACCGGCTGTTTATGAGAACATCATCTGACCGCAACTCCCTCGTGAACATGTCTTTACCAACACTGAGTGGAGCGTTGAATTTTTCAATTTTTTTTTTTTCATTAGTCAGTGCAGAATGGCGGAGCATGCTCGCCAATACAAAAGTACTACTTTGTCTATAATCTTTCAGTCAAACCTTACATCTCTCCTTCAACCCTTTACCCACAACTTCTTTTTTATTACTTAACTTTAAAATCAAAAGTGAATACATTATTTGCTTAATGATTTGGGTAGCAGTCCATCAATACATACTTTGAGTACTTTGCGTTCATTGTGTTCTAGTATGCAAAGAATAGTGCGTTAGAATCCTGCTCTAATGTACAGTGTTCCCTCGCTACTTCGCGGTTCAGCTACCGCAAACTCAGAGCTTCGCAGATTTTTTTTGAAAAAAAAAATACAAATATTACATTGAAACAACATATTTTACAGTTTTTTTGTTATAACATGAATTTCACTCTCTACCCGTATTCTATATGGTGTACTGTTACAGGGGGGTATTTTTTTTTATAAAAAAACTAAAAAAATAAATAAAAATAAAAAATATATATTTTTTTTGGAATTAAATTCAAATTAAGCATTTTTGATGGGGAATCCCTACTTCGCGGAAATTCACTTATCGCGGGTGGTCCAGGACCCCATAAACCGCGATAACCGAGGGAACACTACACTCATATGCAGAGTACATATGTTTAAAGAGGTTCTGTTGTCCTTTATAAAACATAACCATGAAATTAATCAAAGCAGTGATCATTTCTTAAACTAGATGTGATTCCTTTCAACCGCTAAGCACCTTAACTGGCCTTTCATAGATTTCACCTCTTCATGAGGGAAAAAAAGAACAAATCAACTCTAACAGTTTGAATGTTTCATTTTGCTGAAGTTATTCGTGTTTTGTCTGAAAAGGGAAAAATGGTGCAGCAAATCTAATAAAAGACCGACTAGTACCAACCCTGTTGTTAGCTGAGAGGCCCTTCTGCCTGATTGCTATTAAGGGCTAACTTAAGTTCAACACTGTCTGCAAAAGATTAGACTATAGCCACAATATTGTATGTGTTCATGAAAGAAATGAAAAGGTGGTGTAATTTTAATAGGAAAAATGAACTTTATGAGAAAACTGCACCCTCAGGGTCAAGAAGAAATCTTCTAGAATAGGAGAGTTCCATTTAAATGCACTTGGCTGGGAGATCATATTACTTTTCATTTACTTGAGGATTTATGTTCCTGACCCCAACGTGAATAAGATTGAGCATGCAACTATTCTTCTTGTCCAAGACAAAGGCAAAAACACATAATCTTCATCTTCTTCCACTTATCCGAGGTCGGTCGTGGGGGCAGCAGCTTCAGCAGGGAATCCCAGACTTCTTTCTCCCCACCCACTTCATCCAGCGCTTATGGAAGGATCTCAAGGCATTCCCGAGGCGGCCAGGAGAAAGTCTGCTTAGTATGTCCTGGGTTGGCCCCGTGGCCTCCTACCGGAACACTTAACCAACTTGGCATCCAGGAGGCATTCTAATCAGTTGCTTGAGCCAAGTTTTCTGTCTCTTCTCAATCCGGAAGAGCAGTGGCTGTACTCGGAGCCCCTCCCTTATTTCTAAGGGAGACACCCTGTATAGAAAACTCAATTCACTCACTTTTATCCAGGATCTTGTTCTTTTTGTTACGACCTACAGCTCGTGACCATGGATGAGGTTAGGAACTGAAGGTAAATAATATGTAAAATCCAGTGCTATTATTGAAAAAGGAAACATTGAAAAATATCGGGTTAAAAGAGTGCTGAGTCTGTTTGTTGTGAGAAGGCCTAAAACAGATGGAGATAAAGGAACACAATGGGCCCCTGTGTAGAGAGTACCCCAGAGTAAGAGGCATCAAGGAGGCTCCCTTATCTTATCAAAAGAATGGAGATCTGGAAAACCAAAATCCATCACACCGTATGCACGATGGACACAAGTTAATTGCCTGCTGACCAATCAGAGATCGACGACTTTTCCCATTGATTTTAACTTGTCTAATTATCCCTACAAGGCAGAGAGTCTTGGTCATTCTATTACACCTCTGCTAAGGCTAAGATAGTAGTAAACTGAGCCAGTGCACTGTTTGTAAATCCTCTTTCAGGGTAATACATTCTTTGGCTAAGAACAAGTGGCTTTTGCTGGATTTTTTTTTATATGGGAATGAACATAAACGGAACCTTGAGAAGTAAGGAGTTAACAAGTGATTTAAAATTCAGGGTTCCTAGAGAACATAGGTTGACTGGTTCTTAAAGGGGTTTTCCCTTCAACTCAGCTTCTGTTTCACCACGACAAACTAATGCAGAGTAGTCATCACTGCAGATCCAGGCTGTTCATTCCGAGATACTTAAACTCCTCCACATGAAGAAGGTCCTCATCCTTGATTTGGAGAGGGCATGCCACCTTTTTCCATTTGGGTACCATGGTCTTGGATTTGGAGGCGTTGATTCAGGTCCCTGCCACTTCAAACTTGGTTGTGAATTGTTCCAGTGAGAGTTGGAGATTGTGGGCTGATGAAGGCAACAGAACTACATTATCTGCAAAAAGCAGGGTGCAATACTGAGGCCACCAAACCGAGCCCCTCCTATGCAATGGCTGCGTCGGGATATCCTCTCCGTCAAAGTGATTAACAGAATCGGTGACAAAGCGCAGCCTTGGGAGAGTCCAACTCTCATTGGAAACGGATTTGACTTACTGCCGGCGGTATAGCGCTGATTACCTGTTCCATGGCCAGGACAAATACCACACTGGTGCTTTTTAGAGTTCTTGGACGAGGGTCATGTGAATGCTTCTTCTGGGGACTCCCTCGATTTGCTAGCTGACTTCAATGCTCACATGGGCAATGACAGTAAACCACATAATTACTAGTTCCAATTTGCTCATAATGCAGGTTCAAGAAAATAAAATAACAATAAAAACACAACTCATATATACTAAACCTGAGAAAGAATTTGTTGTCAACCATGATAATGCATGAATTTTGTCATGATGGTAGGTGGGTGTTGGATGGTGCTACCCTCCTTGTCTTGGAAGATGGATATCACAAGCATCACACTTTGTTATACTGCAACAAAAATGGACATCTTGAAATCAGGGATAAATAGTTCTAGGACTGGGGCATATGGTCTATTTTAAAGCTCCAATTTTCTTCACCTGGAATTTTATTTAAACTTTTTAAAATGTGTTTTTATCACTAGATAGGGACATAATGTACTGATTACCGGTTGAAGGATTTCATTTTGGAGGGAAAAACTACATTTTTTTTGTAAATCTTGTTTATTCATAATATCAATTTATCTCTCCCAGACCTAATTATTTATTTTCAAGGACAGTTCCAGCAATATCAAACGGTCTCACTGTAACAGAGGGGGAAAAGTTCACATAAGCCAGAGGAAGTAATAACTTCAGTCAAAGTCGCAATATATTTAACTCTAACCAGGTGTTTTTTTGTGCATGAACCTAACCAGACCCCAATTCGAGCATTCACACATCATGTAACATAATGACTTCCTAGGAGTCTTTTAATAAATGTATGGTATGGGTACTATGGTTAGCTGCACTTCATGTTTTCAAATGAACATCCAAAACCGCCCGTTAAAAGAGTCCCGGAAACTAATAAAATCCACTTGTACTTTAGTGATATAATGATCATTTTGGAAGCACTGGGAAGGAGAAAAGAGTGAATAATAAACAGGAAAGACATGAAACAGTGATAGAAAGACCCGAGTGACCAAGGCTTTACTACTTTTTTACATTACCATTATCATCATCTGATCTAAATACTATCTGAAACTAATAAAGTTCAAATAAATATAAAAGTAATATGCAAATAGGAAGCACGTTTATGAAGTTAGTAGGAGCTTGAGGAGGACAACCTGGTGCACTAAAAGGTGGTGCTTTGAAACAGGAGCCTGTTTTTTACCAACCCAACCCAGAAGAAGAAAGGTATGAAAATGTCAACTAAATTGGAATTAAGTTTAGTGTGAAGTTAGATTAATATTTTTTATTGTCTGTATCGTAATTCAACTTCATTTAAATTTGTTTATGTTATGTTACGAGCGTGTTGCCGTGCAAAAGTCACCCCCCTATCTCCCTCTCTCTCTCTCTCTCTCTCTCTCTCTCTCTCTCTCTCTCTCTCTCTCTCTCTCTCTCTCTCTCTCTCTCTCTCTCTCTCTCTCTCTCTCTCTCTCTCTCTCTCTCTCTCTCTCTCTCTCTCTCTCTCTCTCTCTCTCTCTCTCTCTCTCTCTCTCTCTCTCTTTCTCTCTCTCTCTCTTCTCTCTCTCTCTCTCTCTCTCTCTCTCTCTCTCTCTCTCTCTCTCTCTCTCTCTCTCTCTCTCTCTCACTCTCTCTCACTCTAGGACCATTAAACTTCAGAACCAGAAGATATGTGTTACTCTGTTAATAGATGGGGAATTAGAACAATTACAAATGTTTTTTCAATGCACCATCCTTTTTTTTTTGTTTTTTGGTGTTTTTCAGAGGGTTGGAACGAATTAATTTGTTTTTAGTTCATTTCAATAGGAAACGTTCATTTGAGATACTAGTAAATCGACATACTAGCTCAATCCTGGAATGCATTAAGCTTGTATCTCGAAGTACCACTGTATTTCATTTTCTGAACCATTTTATCATCACTAGGGTCGCGGAGGGTTGCTGGAGCCTATCCCAGCTGACTTTGGGCCAGAGGCACGGGACATTCTGATTGGTGACCAGCTGATCACAGGGTAGACGGACAACCATTCACTATCACACGCATACGTAGGGGTAATTTAGGGTGTCCAATCACCTACCATGCATGTTTTGAATTGAAGTTGAATTGAATGCTTTTATTGTCATATACAGGTATTATGAGATTTAAAGCTCTCACCACTCCATGTCCAAATAACAACAACAAACAGACAAATATATAATCAATAAATAATAAATAAATAAATATTCCAAATGAGGTCAGGAAAGCGAGAGCACATCACCCGCTGAGTCTATGGACGCAACAACAAACAAACACATATTCAATATATAGCAATGATAAATAAACCATCACTAAATAATAATAATAGATAAATAAGTGGTCAACATAATAAATAAGCAGTTGTAATAAGACTAGATTCGGTCCTAGGTGCAGAACTCGAGTTGAGTATGGTGACAGATACCTTTTGGCCTTTGGATGCAGGTATGCTGATTGTCACTAAGGAGAAATCCTTCCCTGCAGCGACATTCGTAGCTGCCCATCATGTTGACGCAGATCTGCTGGCATCCGCCGTTCCCTTCTGAACACTCGTCTACATCTGCAAAGGGAGCATTTAGCAAGACACATTTAATACAACCATTTCAGGACAAAAAAAGCTGGTCATAGTACTTCTAGAACAAGCTGGAAAACTGCTTCTAAACCACAATCATAACGAAGTCTTTTAACAGAATTGAAAAACTTAAAGTTAAATGGAAATATTAACTTAGCATAAGTACATAGAGGTGAGATCTTGAGCCTGGGACCGAAAACCCAACCCGACCCTTCTTAAACCTTCGACATGTGTCGGGTTGGAATTTTTTAGGCCCGATTTTAGCTCTACAAGCCATAAAAGGTTAATCACACACTTATCTACACTTGTGCTAACATTACCTATATCTTAGTATAACTTGAAAGTCCTAAGATTAGTACGTCATTACCTCGTCCAGACTTAACTCATCAAAAACACCTTTTATGTATTTTCCCTTGTTCCTTTGTTTCTGGGATAGGCTCCAGCCCAATGAGGATAAGGCGGTTCAGAAAATTATACGAGATGAGATTATCAAAACTAACGACCTAATTAGAATGTGAAAAAGGCTTTCTTAAAGTATCACCAGAGGCCACAGCTTCAGTTATAGGTATCTGACATGATAGCAGACCAGTGTTGCACAGGGACTGCCATTTGAACCATGCCTAACCTACAAAATTGTGTACACAGTGCAAACCCCTTGCAAACGAGAAACTCAATCCCCCTGGGTCAGAGTAAGTGCTGATGATGAGTGCCTGTCAGCCCCATAGCAGAGAAATGCAGTTAGAGGAGGGAGGAAGCAGAAGTAGATGAGGGGGGTGACTGGGTGCAAGGGGTGACTTGAAGGGCGGTGTGGTTGCAAAACTATGACAGGCTACAACGTTAATGCACTTCAAATGCACACAGCAGCAGGGCTTTTTCTAAGGCAATGCTTGAGGCTTGGCTCTCCCTCAGGACGAGAAAAGGCGACAAGCACAATTGAGACTTACACTGATGATAAATCAGACTCCTAGCTGCTCGGCTAAAATGGAAAAAAAACATATCTCTCAATATCTAAAATCTTGCTGCGTCCCCCCCCCCCCCCCCCCCCTTTGCTTTTCTTGATCCAAAGAACTGTGTGTGAGTGCATTTTGGTCATGGAGGTAACAGTTAATTTTCTCTCTTGCCTGGGAGAGCAAAGCTATACCACTGCCGACCACACTGGAACCTTATCGACCCCATTGCTCGATGCAGTAATAATCTGCTGTGTATACAAGCCTCCTTTTTTTAATAAACTGTCATGCTAAACTAAATTATCGTCTATTTGTCCGGTCTGAAATGGCCTCTAGTTTAAGTTTCCTTTCTAGGGAATTCTCAGCCCAGCAGTTACAAATTAAAACTGACTATCTTTTTTCTTATGCATGGAGACAGATGCACAGACATCTGAGTGCACTAAATAGCATCTGATGAGACGCAACTTAACCCAAGAATTACACCCTAAGCGGCTGCGTTGCATCTGTATCACAACGACAAAAACCATACTCCAAATTCCACTGGTTAAGAATGTCTGTGGCAATCAAACAGAAGAAATCACGAGGGTTCAGACAAGAACGCAAAAATGCAGGCGCGCTGTGTATATGTTTATCTATAATCATTATAAAGCATGATTTATGGGTGTGTGAGTGTGATTGTGTGTGTGTATGTTAAGATTCTCTCGCTACGTTTGTCGAAACAGTGCAACGTAGAGAGCCAATTTTTTTTATGTAAGCCAGAAATGGCTGTCGGATCCTAATAGACGACAATTGAATTTCTTGTGTAAACTCAACTTCTATTGATTAAAGCTGAAACAGTTGATGTATGAATAGTTGTTTTTAGATGATGGGCCCTAAACGCATTAAGTGGCTGAGTGGCGTCATTTACAAACGGCATTTTCGGAGGAATTTCCGCCTGCGAGTTTCTAGGTGCTCCCCGAACACTTTTTTTCTGTCGTGACGGGAGTTATAAAACATCCATCCATTCATGAAACACGCTTTATCTATTCTATAATCCTTATAAAGTGTGATATATGGATGGATGTGTTTGTGTGTGTGTGTGTCTGTGTGTGTGGGTGCACATGGAAACGACAGTGGAGTGCTTCTTAGTCATTTCCGCTTGAATTTAGTTGCATGAACTACGCAACAGCTATTGTGTGAGTTTTTATTTTCCTCATATTTTCACTTTGGTTTATGTTTTACCAAAAATAACACCCAAACATTGCGAAAAATGCAATGCTCTGCCCAGTGCTCGGAGACATTACAAAAAGGTAGTTGCGACCAGAGAAGTTACACGGGAAGTTGCGGGGGAGAGAAGTGCCCCTGATGTTCTTATGAGCAGCCACTAGAAGTAATATACTACACCCCTCGTATTAGCGACCGCACCGGCATTCGCGCTGAGTGACGGAAAAAAATACTGAAAAAAATTCAATGCTCTGCCCAGTGCTCGTATATATCTGTTATACATGAAAGAGATGTGGCCAAAAAGACAGTGCGCTACAATGAAGAACAGCAACTAATGTGTTGGCCATCTAGCTTTTTTTTAATTTCGTATCTAGAGATAAATATTTGCTCAAAATTGAACTCGGATCTCCAAATGCTCATATTTTGAGGTACCACCGTATAAAATGTTTTGTGTTGCCAAGAGAGCAAGTGGTTAACACGTCTGCCTCAGATTTCTGAGACTGAGGATTCAACACGCAAAATTGCCCCTCGTTGTGAGTGTGAGCGGTAATGGTTGTGTGTCTCTTTGTGCCCCTAAAATTGGCCCACCAATTCAGTCTCCCTCGCCTGGCGCCCGTAATTGGCTCAGATAGGTTAAACCCACAACCCTGGTGAGGATAATCGGTATAGAAAATGAATGAATTATTGTTTTGAGGGCGGCCTCGTGGGAAAATGGCGTGACCGGATGATTTGCCATTAGACGTTTCATCGACGGACAGTTGCTGAATGGACGTTTTGCCGAATGGACAGTTTGCCGAACAGACGTTTCGCCGAAATGGGATTCGCGTGCTCGCTCCGCCCCCAGATTGTGTGTATATGTTTTTCAACCTCGGCACAAAAAACATCATAATGAGAAACATCCCCACTTCTATTTGTTTAATAAAATAATAAATCAAACACTCTTTTTTGGTGAAACGTCCATTTAGCGAACTGTCTGTTCGGCAAACTGTCCATTCGGCAAAACATCCCTTCGACGAACTGTCCGTTCTGCGAACTGTTTCACCGAAAAAAGTGTTAGTGTTTGATTTATTATTTTATTGAACAAATAAAAGTGGGGATGTTTCTCATTATGTTGTTTTTTGTGCCGAGGTTGAAAAACATACACACACGATCTGTTGGCGGGGCGAGCGTGCGAATCCCATTTTGGCAAACTGTCCGTTTGGCGAACTGTCCGTTCGGCATTGTCCATTCGGCGAACTATCCGTCGGCGAAACGACTGTCGGCGAAACGTAAAATGGTTGGTGTGCCCACTCAAAGTGTGAGATCACAGGTTCAATCCCAGTAGGTTTCGATATTCCTGTATGTTGTCTGCATATTCTCCATGGGTCTGTGTGGGTTTCCTCCGGGTACTTTAGTTTCCTCTCAGATCATAAAAACGTGGTTGTGGGGCTGGCTGACTAATATTGACCTCATGAAGTTGTCAACAATAAACAGAAAAGTTGTTCTCATGGATTCAGAAATTTGCATGTCCACATTAAATGCAAAACATGCCTGTGAAACGTGCAAAGACCCTTCAAATGCCACCGAGAATTTGTTTTCCATACTCTAAGTGCATCAAAGTTTTCATTTCCCCATTCCTTCATCCCTTCAAATGAGGCGTTGCCTGCCAGTAGATCTCTCCGGTTTAAAATAGCTCCCATAATTGCTTGTGTTGTGTGCTGAGCAAGGCTAGCCTCCAAAGCAAATATTTTCAAGCAAGTTTCTGGCTTTTTTTTAAATCTCCCGAGAACTAAAAAAATGTCTTAAGTCAATTTAATAAGGCGGCCCTAATTCTGAAATTTGAGACACTTCATTTCTGCTTGAGTCGAGGATACAGAAGGAAAATCAAGGTTCAAACATAGTGAGATTAAGAGATTGGTTGTGTTGGTTGTGCAAAGGCCATGTCCACGGGTTTCTCAGATGGCCTTGACTGTAAAAATAACATTTGGCCTTGTGCGGAGAGTTAGAGCATCTAAACAATATCCTAAATTTGTTGTTGGCTTTTATTTTCGTGGGTTTGAGCGTAAATACGGACTGATTTTATTAATTTTTTAAATATGTTTTATTTTTTTTATAGTTTAGGCAAGTTTAAGCAACCAACAAAGCTGTCCTACACATCGGATCAGTCGTCGACACAACAGATAGAGCAAAGAGCAACACCTGGATACAGCTGCTGCAACAAAGTGATTTTCCAAAGTATGGGATGAATAAAATGTAATCTAATCTGATCTAATTTAATCTAAAAACAAAAACAAATGCAGTCTGTCACCTGGGCTCTCTCCATATGTATATTCTTGCTTGGCTGTTGTATGGCGCAGACAAAACTGACTCTGCTCTAAACAGACTAAATACATGGGGGTGATTGGATGGACACTGACTTCTTTTGGTATTTCATTTATAGGAGGCAAACACCTTATAATAAGAAAGCAAGTCAGACCCAAGTGAGTATGAGGAAAGATGAGGGGCGGAGATAAAACTGTAGGGCTGCAGGTGACAATTGCCCAGTTGGTTTGTGAATAGACTGTATTTTGCTTAAACATTGGTGCAGAAAGGATGGCAAGAACAAAAAGTTTTCAAAAAGCTATAAAAATGCTTGCCCCTTTTTTGATGTCCCTTTTCAAGTTCAGTGACAGCACATTTCCTTAGTCACTTGACTAAGCACCCACAGCACCAGGACAGGATGGCGAGGACAGCCCAATTCAAACAAAATCAATCTTGACTTGTGGATACTAAGCCTAAAAAAACTATTGGGGTAGTATCAGATACATTCATTCAGTTATTAATACATACTATGGGTGTAAAAGTACACTAAAATGTAATGTTTGTGTTGGGTTTATTCTGTATTACTATTATAAATAGTTGTATTAAGTCATTTCTTTGTTAAATCATTCTCTTATTATTCTCAAAGTGTTGCAAGGTCATGAACTGCCGCCTAGTCCACTCTCACATGGACTTCTCCAAGGATTGTTGCTACATCCACATACCCAGTATCGGGCTGAGAGGGTTGATCGGGCAAGGACTGGATATCTGCCATTTCCAGCAACGGAGCCCATAACAAAGATATTGTTTCTGCCACGTCCATAACACTCGTGACGCACTTCGGGTTTTTCTTTATGTAATTATTATATGATTCTTAGGTCAAGGAAGGCATAATTGTTCTAATCTAAATGTTGTTTAGGTCTAGTCTCCTGTTTTTGTTATTGGTAAAATACTTTGATTGTTATTGTAGTCCCAGATGTTGTTTTTACTCATACGTGATGGAATGATCAACAACTCTGTAAATTGTTTTGATTCATGGCAATAAGAGTGGTACGAGAACGTCTATTCGGGGAGACGTTCGGAAGTTGTAAAAGGAACATGCTGACTCTCCCCTTCGGAGGTTTTACCTGTTGTTATCCATTTCTATTTAATTAAATGTCAATAATTGAATAAGATGTCTGCCTGCAGTTATTGATAATTACGGACGAAGGTAATTATTAATGAGCCTAACAGTTTGTTACATTTTCAATTTGAAATGCTTGGTTAATTTTCGGTTTTAAAAGTAGAAAGAAAACACATGAAATGCTATTATTTTTGTTATGAAATCAATAGGACTTAGAAAAACAACACAATCATTTAAGGTGATATTCCAGGCCGCTCCACTCTGCTGATCTCACTTGGACTATTTATTTATTGATTATTTAAGAATTATTTATTGATTATTTATGCATTATTTATTGATTGTTTATTTGATGTATGTTAGTGATTTGTTTTGGAGCAAAACCAAAGCAATATCCTCCATTTCGAGGTTAAAGGGTTTGCAGTATGCAGTGGAGAGTTTCATTAAAAATATAAACATTTTTCGACAAGTTTGAGCTGCTCCCTAGACTTGTTAAACCCCAGTACTGTAAAACCTTGACATAGGAGTGCCTCGACATACGAGCACTTTGATATACGAGCAAATATTTACCTCGAGATACGAGACAAATTTTCTATATTCGAGCATTTCAGACAGCCACGAGAGGCTGCTTATGAGAACATCATGTCGCCGCAACTCATCTCATCTAATTTTCTGAACCGTTTTATCCTCAAAAGGGTCGCGGGGGATGCTGGAGCCCATCCTTGCTGACTCTGGGTTCAGCGGCGGGGGACACCCTGAATCGGTGGCCAGACCATTACGGTGCACAAGGAAACGGACAACCGTCCACAATAAAACCCATATATACGGACAATTTAGTGTCCAATTAGCCTACCATGCATTTTTTTTGAATGTCGGAGGAAACCAGAATACCCAGAGGAAACCCACGCAGGCCCGACGAGAACATGCAAACTCTGCACAGGTGGGACGTGACCTGGATTTGAAGCCAGAACCCCAGAGGCCGACGCACTAACCACTGGCGTCACCGGGACTCGCCGCAACACCCTTGTTCGTGTAAATGTCTCTACGAGTCCTGGGCAGAGTGATGCATTTTTTACCGTTAGTCAGTGGAGAATGGTGTTCGTGTGGCGGAGATTGCTCGTCAATACGAGAGGAGTATACTACTTCCCATTTTTGAGTCTGTTTGTATCGTAATCAAAGTTTATTTACATTATTTATGTTATGTTATGAGCGCGTTGTCGTGCCAATAGTCTGTCTCTCTCTCTCTCCAAGCCTTTCTCCCCTCAGTGAAATCCGTCTAATTTTAGTACTATTAAACACCATAACCAATAGTATTTGCTACTCTGTTAATAGACAGCAAATTAGAACAAATAAAAATATTTTTCCATTCCAATATCTTGTTTTTTTGTGTTTTTTCAGAGTGTTGTAATGAATGAATTTGTTTTTAGTTCATTTCTATGGGAAACTTTGATTTGAGATAAGAGTAAATCGGCATACGAGCTCAGTCCCGGAACGCATTAAACTCGTATCTCATGGTATCATTATAGTTGGGAAACGTCGATGTACAGTGTCCATTTATAAAATGTTAAATCAAAAGTATTTATGTTGAAGATCCTTACTAGCACAATTCGAGTACAGAAAACTAGCATCGGTTTTAATGTTTGTAAATCGTTTTTATGCCACTGCCCTTATATATAACGTTGACGTAAGATAACTTTAATTAACCGTGTGGAGTTTGTTTGTTCTTCCCTAGATTGTGTGGGTTTTCTCTGCTCTTTTTCCAGTTTCCTTCCGCATTCCATGCCTGGTAGACTGGTTGAACACTCTAAATTGCCCCGTGGTAAGAGTGTGAATGGTTGAGATAAAATATATGACAGAAAGGACTTTATCAAGTTATATTTATATTATTGCCTTTAAATCCAAAGTAGGCAAGACAGCTCGCAAGTTAGCCTCTAGTGTGAGCTTAATCTTACCTTACGACGGGGGCCATGGACCCACAGCTCTAGAGCCGCCTTTCGCATTGCAAGAGTGACTCTCGAGTTTAAAAAAGGTCATGGAAAATATTGGGGAGGGAAATATATTTTTTTGTTTTGACATGATTTCTATGGGCTGGCAAACATGACACAAACATTTCTTTTCCAACACTCTTTAAATGTATCAAAAAAATTAAGACTCCGCACACAGGGATTTCATGTGTTGGAGTTATGTGTCAGCAGCAGAGCAAGACCTCTTCTTCTAATTCAAATTTTCCAACCACTGTGCCACAGTAGACTGGTGTTCCATGACTGATGTTCAGGTGTGCTGCAGGGAATTATCTGCCAAGAAGTCAGGTGACTCCGGGCCACAGGCCACAGAATCGGTGACCAGCCGGTCGCAGGGCACAAGGATATGGACAACCATACACACTAACACCCATATATTGGGGCAATTTAAAGTGTCCAATCAGCCTACCATTGGATTGGATAACTTTATTCATTCCGCGTTCCGGAAATTTCATTGTGATAGTAGCAAGAACAGGCATATTTATAAGTTAGATAGTATAGTCGCAAAGGCCGCAGAACCGCAAAGCAAAAGCAGTACAAGTCAAATCAAAGTAATTGGGATCATGAAGAATCACCAAATCAAATCATTAAGTCAGAAAAAGCTGTAAAAACACAAAACGAGCAAGAGTGGACGGAGCTACCACCACCGGCTGCCACATGAATGGCGCCAGTTTGTTTGCGGTAGCAAAAACAGATACAGACTCAAAAGACGTAAAGTTGTACAAAAACTGGTACCACACACACACAAAGACTTCCACAAGATGGGGAACTTCTGCAGACTGTGACCGAGGTAGAGAATATGCAGAGTCACTCTTCCAAGCTTATCCGCACAGTTCCTCAGTAGTTTGGAGCTGAAGACAACAGTAGCAGAGTAGAGCCCTTCGACTACGTTGTTGGTAAGCGCCAACAGCTCTTCCATCTTATCTCACGATGGAATGGTTGGTCAGAAGCATTACCTCTTCTCCCGGCACTTTTGTCCCGCTCCGAATCTCCAGCGGCACCGAGGTGTTGCTCCTTCTGCTGCATATTGTTACAGCTAGTGTGACAGCGTAGGCATGGCTGAATGGTTCCAAAAAGGAGCCAGGCAAACAGAACAAGGAAAGTTGTAAAAATATTAAAGTGAAAACTATAAAGTACAAAGTAAAGTAAAAAGGAATGTATTAAGAAATATTAAAATGTAATTAAAAAAGGAGGTCTGTAAAACACGAAAAGCAAAAGAGTGTACAGAGCTATTGCCACTGGCTCCTGCGTGAACGCTGCCATCTTGCATCCATATGCATGTCTTTGGAATGTGGGAGGAAACCAGAGTGCCCGGAGGAAATCCACGCAGGCCAGGGGAGAACATGCAAACTCCACACAGACGGACATGACCTGGATTTGAACCCAGGACCCTAGAGCTGTACGAGATTTATGTCATTTTCCTGTATTTACATGAACCGGAAGTTGTTTTGTTTCAAGTGCATCAACTTTTGGTGATGGAAATATCTGTGAGCACTTTATCTTTTGTGTAATATTGGGAGAAAAAGAAAAAAATTAAAGCAAGGTTAAGCAACGTTGCCATAATTAATTAGGTTGGTGTGAATTTTTCTTATTTGGGAATAATTTGGGGATATTGCTTAATTCCTGTTCAATAAAACTTTGATGATAATGACTTAATTATGTTAACATAGGCGACATAGTTTTAAATTAGATTTCTTTGGAGTCGGAGGCCAGAAAGTTAACAAGCTCCGGGCCATCCTTGTAATTAAACAGGTCTGAGTCCGACTCCCATTCAAAATGAATGTGTTTCTTCATAAAGGGAGGCGGAGGCAGCGAAGAATGTCCCATAGAGGGATAACGAGAGGGATGCGGAGGCAAGTAGGCAGGAGGAGAGTTGACGGCAGGCGAAAAATCAAAAAAGATAACTTGGGGAACGCATTACTTGGTTCGGAGATACCTGGTGTATCACTTGGTTCGTTGATTGGTGGGAGTATTCTGTTATTCTGTCGGCTGCGATGAAGTAAACCAAGGATAAGGGAAAACAGGAAGCCGAGGTTTGCTGGTCCAAAAACAAGTTCTTTTAACACAAAAGTTGAATATCCAGGTGACAAAATAAACAGGTGGAGGACGCACACCGACTGAAAACAAAACATGACTTACTCATACGACACACACGAGGTAAAATAAGTATTACTCCCACACCAGCATAACAAACATTCTCTTTATATACCTCCCAGGGTTAATCAAATTAACACAAAGCAGCTGGCTAAGAGGGGAGGTGAAAACATGCACACAGATACACCCACACCTCCATCAGAATGTGACAGCTTTACTGCCACTCAATAAACACAGTGAATGCACAAAAAAAAGTATAATTTCTGGACCTATGCGCCCAGTATCAGAAGAATTAAATAAGTGGGGAGGATAGTGCAATGGCGGAGAACTAATAAGACTTCTTAAATCTGGTTTTCATTGTAAAGGGGATGTGTGTTTTGGATTAAATTGACATTGATTCCTCTGCTTTCTCTAAGACTCTAAAATCCTTTAGAGGTTGGCCATGTGGTGATTAACGACCACCCGTCCCTCATCTCCACAAGCCAATAGCCATGATGGTTACAAAAGGTGTAATCAGGCTCTTGAATGATGTTGCCTCTTTTTTTCACTGTGTGGTTTGAGTGTGTACAAAAGCTTCCCACGGCTAAATTATACCATGAGTGAAATCTGGCTCATCATAGACAAAAGCAATATGCTGTGTTTCACTATTGCTTCCACCTTACTGACTTCCTGACATTTTTGTGAAGCTTAAGGCAGTCTGTGGACACCCCAGACACCACAGCGTCCTTGTAGAGGCACACAAGGCAGCGTTCAGCGTCATTTTCCACTGCCTTCTGCCACCGCTAGAAGCCATTATGCTGCCAACATATGCAATTACAAGGAGTCCTGTGGCACGTGCCACGGAATAAAAAAAATGCAGTGAAGGGGATGCAAAGGGAAACTGGTCTTGGGACTTATAAGAGAGGAAGTTACAAACATGAGGGACTGGGGCCTATGATTAAAAAAAACAACAACAACAAAACATTTGAGCATCACATTAGTGATCAAATAATCTGAAGTCAACCAGAACTTTTAAGGATCAATAGAATTTCTGCCTCTGCAGCCTCTGGCATATCTGTTTTTTAGGGGCTCCAAGTGTCTGACCATGTCTGGGATCAGGCTGATTAGATTCTCCACCCCAAGACCAGGAGAAACCTAGCCAACCTTGAAACCTTAGTTCCACCTTTCTTTCCTTCTATTCTTGGGTTTGCACTGAGGGTTATTAGAATTCATTAGAAAACACCATCTTAAAAAGCAATTCATGTGACTATATTATATGCTGTCAAAAATGAAACTGCCAGTCATTGTCAATTCATTCTACTTGAGTTGAAAGTATGAATAAATGACTAGTTGCCTTGGAATTTCTGACCTTAGGTGTTGCTTCTATCCAAGTGGCTGCCAACCCACTGGGGGCAAATTAGGGAGAATTTCATTGGCCAACGGAACTTTAAAAGTGAGCAGTAGTAGCCTGGATTTGAAGCACTGACCTCTCCATTCCAGGACAACTCGGGATACTAATTGCACCTACTACTGCCCCACTACTGTTGGCTAAAGCTAAAGGCATGAATGAGCCACAGCTCTCAAATTAATTTTCAGTGGCTGTAATGAAAGGTTTTAGGTCAGTTAGAAAGGCCAAGGTAGGGCTAATGTCTATGTAAAGCAAGAAGAGACACATATTATTTATTCTTTTTTTTAATTTTCTGAACCGCTTATACTCACAAGGGTCGCAAGGGGTGCTGAAGCCTATCCCATATAAATAAAGGCTTCAGGTGGGAGATTGATTATTGCAGTGATATGTGGTCCACATTATCCGCGAAACTGGACGTAAGACAGTACATGCCTTGTGAATTGAACACTCTAAATTGCCCCTATGTATGAGTGTGAGAGAATGGTTGTCGGTCTCCTCATGCCCTGCGATCGGCTGACCACCGACCGATTCAGGGTGTCCCCGCCTATGGCCCAAAGTCACCTGGTAGAGGCTCCAGCATCCCCAGCGACCCTATTGAGGATAAAACGGTTCAGAAAATGAATGAGCATGGCTAATTGTGCTGACGTAAAGAAATACTATTGGAGGTGGCGTTATTGAGTCACAAGACTTTGAGTTGAATTGAAATCGCCAATTTTTTTAGCTGTAATTTTAAAGGCTAAAACTAAAAGAAAAACATGTCGTGTCCACATTGAATACAATACTTGATAAGTCTTTCACTTTATCAGTTTAATCAAAGTATTTAGCCATAAAATCATCATCGACCGCTGCCAACCGTCCCAATCAAAAATGGAATGCATGTGTATGATCACACCCAATTTTTGGTGCGAAAGGCAGAGCTGCCAACCTCTGTCGATCCCCATTTCAGGAGTACCCTTGTCCCATTTTTTCGGAGTGAATGAGATTCACTCAAAATCATTATAAAATCTAAAAAAAATACATAGGATAATTTAAATCAAACTGTTATTATCTCAGCTCATCTAATTTTCTGAACCGCTTTAACCTCGTTAGGGAAGCGGGGGTTATGGAACCTATCCCAGCTGACTCCAGGCCAGAGGCAGGGGACTCCCTGAATTGGTGGCCAGCCGATCGCAGGCCACAAGGAGACGGACAACCATGCACACTCACACCCATACCTTCGGGCAATTTAGAGTGTCCATGCATGTCTTTACGATGTGAGAGGAAACTCCACACAGATGGACATGACCAGGACCCAAGAGCTGTGAGGCCGAGGCGCTAGCCACTCGTGCCACCGGGCCACCCAGTGTTATTATTATGTTTTACATTGATTGAAATATTGTGTTTAGGCAAAAAAAATACAGTATAATGAAAATAAGTTTATCTTTGAGTCCTTCTACATGCGTTTTACAATCAGTAATTCCACCATGTGTCACGCTGAAGTTGCACTTGTGCAATGTGCAAATGTCGGTCCTTTTGGAGACGGCTTCAACATGGGATATTTCATCGAATGCAAACCAATAGAAGTTTCATTCAAATTGCCATCCATTTTGCTCTTACCCCAAGCAGGCATATTGATGAGACTTACCAGTGCTGTGTACGCCTTTTTCCTTTAGAACAAGCCCGGAAATGATAGGATTTGTTTCAAAACAAAAGACTAGTCGTTTAGTCAGCCTTAATAATACTTAATTCCCATATGAAAAAAAACAAAAACAAAAATGTTAAAGCAATAAAGCTACCTATGCAATCGATTCTGAATCGATTGCCATGCTGAAGTGGCACAAGACGAATCATTTGCCAGAACTTGAAACTCGGATGATTCAGAATGCACTCGTTTTACCGAATACATCCGGTTAATAGTGTGATTGTATCAAAGACGGAAGTACAATGTGGAAGCCGTGGCCATGTTGTGAATTTCGAGGCATTTCAATTGGAAATGTACATTTACGCAAAGGTTGCTTAAAAAAAATAAGTGACAACTTTTTGGGGATTTCCAGAGCTTAGGGAGGTTTGTCCCCAGTCCCAGAGTTTGTGTTGCTTGTTTCAGAGTTGGTATCTCTGAAAAGGGCTAAAAAAATTTGGGGACTTGACTAAACTTGTGTGACTTTTGGCACCGTAAAGTGAGACTCCCTTTGAACTTACTTCCACTCTGATAAATTCATAAGATTTTCTCACAAAACTCTCAAAGGCAAAATTCCCCCAATAAAAGGATAAGAATGCAGATACTGAAACACACATATATGCGCGTACACCTTTATGTACGCACTCACACTAAAATCACACACTCACCTAAACAATTGTGCCCATCATGTGTCAAGCGGAAGCCGTCATAGCATGTACACCTGTAATTGCCTGGGATGTTGATGCACTCATGGACACAGCCACCGTTGTATTCGGTCGCACACTCATCGACATCTACAGAAAACAAAAAAAGAAAAGGGAGTAAGAAAGCAGGCACTTTAACTTTTCAAACCTCTGATGGTCCATTCAGTAACTGGCTAATTTTGGTGAAGCACTGATGGTTGGGGTATGGAGGAATTCCTCAAGTTCCGTTACTCTGCTGGCTGCTTGAATTTGCACGTAAGCCGAATGTCACAGTTTAAGTCAGAATTCATGTCAGATTACTTCATATGAAGAAAGTTAAACATATTAAAATGTTAAAAAAACTAAGACACTGTGCTTAAAATTACTGCCGGAGGGTTTTCAATAGTTTGTTTGTAACTGAAAGCATGGATGGAACACAACCATGAGGCCAACAAAATGAAACCAACTTGCCCTCTCGTCCACCACTCCTTCTCTCACACCAGTCACACACGCCCTGCGTTCAGGGACAGCCCACAAAACACATCAAAATTGCACGATGAAACCTGCTTTGTTATATTACTCTACTTACTTTTAGGTTGCATTAATCAAAAATTATTTAACATTGACAATCAGTGATTGTCTGTGTGACCATGCAAGTGTATTGGCCGACGAGTGAGGCTTATTCGCGTGATGGTTTAATGTTGATCTGAATGTAAGCACAGGTGATAAGCCAAAATTTTAATTAATTCATTCATTTTCCGTGCGATTTATCTTTTCAAGGGGAGCGGGTGGTGCTGGAGACTATCCCAGCCAATATGTGTACGAGGTAGGGAAAACTATGACTTGGGGGCCATTCAATCGCAGGGCACCAGGAGACAGACAGCCATTCACACCACACTCATACATAGGGGCAATTTGATGTTATCCCAGCCAACCACGCATGTTTTTGGGATGTGGGAGGTGTACTTGGAGAAAACCCACACAAGCCCACGGAGAACATAGAAACTCCACACAGGAAGGTCTGTATCTGGAATTGAAAAATCGATCTCAGGAATGTGAGATCAATGCACTAACCATTCGGCCGCCGGTTTGCCCAAAAACTATATCATGATTTTTTAAGAAATAAAATCACTTTTTCTCAATTTTATCACATTTATTTTTTATATTATAAATTACGGAGGCCCGGTGGCACGAGCGGTTGTTACATCGGCCAGGTCACATCCACCTGTGTGAAGTTTGCATGTTCTCCTTGGGCCTGTGTGGGTTTCCTTCGGGTACTCCGGTTTCCTCCTACATTCCAAGAAGATGCACAGTAGGCTGATTGGAGACTCTAAATTGCCCTTAGGTATGGGTATGAGTGTGCTCGGTTGTCCGTCTCCTTGTGCCCTGCGATCGGCTGTCCACCGATTCTGGGTGTCCCCCACCTCTGGCCCGGAGTCAGCTAGGTTCAGGAAATGAGATGAGATTAGATGTATATTAAAGTTTATTTTATTGGTTTCCAACCACCGTCCCGTGCTGCGAGAGAGGGTCCCTTGTGCCATTGGAACTTATCTGCCTATAAGTCAATCATACATTGGAATATAAAATATATTTTGATGTATGAGATCTACATGTTGACAATATTAATGATATATTATTATCATATCACACACACTCATCTGAATGCAGTATATCTTCACCGATGTGCGTTGGTATTTGTCTTTTCTCTTCTTTTATGATATCACGCTTAATTTCTATATTTTTTTGGGCCGAACCTAGAATACGCCACTTTCTTCTTTGGGACCAGAGTGCAAAAAATGTGGGTGAAAAAGAAAAAAAAAAGGAGGCAATCACAATGAAGTAGCTAGGCAGGAACTAAGGTGCTGGCTGCTAAATAGCAAGCGAGGCATGGTCATCGGGAGGTTGAAAGGTCACCAAAACACTACTTCTAATACTGCTAAAAATACCAAATTATTGTCTATCTATACAAGCACTATGGGAATGTTCCAAACATTACAAATGGTAAAATAAAAGTAACAAAAAGGAAATATCTAAAATGCATAAATAACATCACAAAATGTATTCACGAGTGTGGCAACTTAAGAAATGTGTCACAAAAACAAGGAGCAGAAGCTCACGTTTACAGAAAGATGGCAGATTGGTTTGACACAGAGTGAGATTGTCTGTTATGATTATGATGATGGCTGCAGGGCTCCATTGAGGAGACCAGAACACGATGGATTGCGAACAGTACGCAAAAGCACTCAGCACTTGCTTGCCCATTTAGGCTCTATGATCTTGGTCGCTCAGTTTCTCTTTGACGCTGCCGCTCTCAAGGCTTAATTGGACTTGACAGTAGAGTGATGGGACCGAGACAAAGAACACTCTCTGCTCTTCAAGTAACCTCTTCCCACACATCAACGGAATTCACTAAACTCAGCACAAAATTACCCACTCCTCTTTTAATGAACACACATTTTCTGTAGATTCTTCTCCATTACTTTTAGGCAGTCTTCAGGCTTCCAATGTCATAATAGAAGATTTGGACAACCCGAAAATGTTTGTAATCATGAAATGTAGACGACCTTCCAAAAAATAATGCCAAACGTGCAGATAAAATTCGTTTAGAGCAATGTACAAAACACAGATAGTGAATGGCCTACATTAGAAAGATGGTTGCACAGTACACATCAAATCACGCATTGCTTAGACCACTAATAATGGTGAAAGAATTTTTTTGACACAACTTAAAAGTGTAGTCTCTAAAGTGACAAATGTGAATGTCAGTCGGTATGATTGAGACGCGTACATCACATAAAACCTGATACACTTGAAACAGGTGAAAAATAGCTAAGAAAATAGGCACACATTATTCATAATTCTGTACCTGTTCTCTCTCACTGCTGATGAAGCCGATTCACTTAGCTTCACTATTGTTGCTATACACATTGGAATGGTTAGCCAATGTGCGACAATGTGAGATAATCCTAGCTATTCATATTTGATTCATTCGTTTTCTGAAGCGCTTTATCCACACTTGGGTCGCAGAGGGGGGCTGGAGCCTATCCCTCTTGACTTCGGCCCAGAGGCGGGGAAAACCCTGAATCGGTGGCCAGCCGATTGCAGAGCACAAGGAGACGGACAACCATTCACACTCACACTCATACCTAGCGACAATTCAGAGTGATCCAATCAGCCTACCATGCATGTTTTTGGAATGTGGGTGGAGGAAACCAGAGTACCAGGAGAAAATGCACGCAGGCTTGGGAATAAAATGAAAACTCCCCACAGGTGGACCGACCTGGATTTGAAAAAAAAGTGAAAGCGTTTCAATTGAGACTAAACTTTCTTACAAAGGGTTAAAATAAGCAACCAGAAATAGAGAAACAAAAATGGATAGAAATGTAACTAGATTTAAATGTTATGCCTGACTATTGAAAAAATATTGATTACAAAAGTTTTATGGGAGATGATAGACAAACTAAAAAGACAATGGAATGTTACTTTTAATTTAAAAAAACTACTAGATTGGGGGATTTTGAATTTTAAACAACAGTTTAATATGCAACACGATACACATTATTGAATGAATTGGGACTTCTTGATTAGTATGCATTTTATAAGTAATGGCTAAAAATATTAAATCTGACGAACAGGGGGTGGTTACATTTCAACGGGTTCAGTTCAATTAAGAATTATTAATGTATACATTTGTTTCTGGATATTAATCGATGTGAATGTAACTATTGCAGACAACGGAAAAGCTGTTTTCCTGAGGAGAAATCAGCCTTTTGCTTTTTGTATTTTTCCTATTTTTAGTATGCTTAGTTAATTTGTGTAATTGCAGGAAAGAAAAAAAAAACAAATATAGTTCCCGGTCTTAACAAGAAGGCAATGATCATAATAGAATACCAGCTAGCATATTTAATTTTGATTGATAAGACATTTAGATTTTCCCAAACTATACTTATGGAATAAATGAGATTGTTGTGATTTTTGTTCATTGGTGTATTAAGCCCAGATACATAGTTGTATGCATATGTAAAGCACATACTAAAGGCAATGACAGAATCAGTAGAGGAAATGCCAGAGCAGATGTAGCAGCTAAAGAAACAGCACAAACACTTACTGCAAAGTATAAACAACAACAACAAAAAACGAGTGAATCCGATAAACAGTATTAATTGACAGGCAAAACATTACACCACAGAAAAAAAAGATGCATGGATACATGAAGGCACAGAACAGTCTGCAGACGGCCTGTCCACAGCTAAGGGCTTATCGTGCTTACCAGAGAATGTATTCCAAATGGTAGCAAACTGAGCCATGGAAAGTCCCATGTCTCAACAGGGGGGATGATGGACATGGTACAGCATGTGTTCCATGTGCCAACAGGTCCAAATAACTATAACTATTTAATTTTTTTATAGGGACTGGTAGAGAGAACAAATGGTACAATAAAACTAAGGCTTTAGAAAACCTTGGAAGAGCTAACGAAGCCATGGCCAGAATGTCTGTCACTGGTCAAAACATATATGAGGATAGTACCAACTTGCTCGGGATTAACACCTTTTGAGATATTTCATGGAAGACCATGACAACTTCCCCTTGGGGAAGTTGAAACATGGCAAGAGACTAAGGGTGAAGCAGATCCACTCATAGAGTGGGTGGAGAGAAACATCTCCAAAGAACATGTAAGCTGCCGTTATCCCCTTTGTCTCCCTTACAGGAGGTGGTGAAGCCAGGTGACCAGATCCTGATCCGAGTCATGAAAAGGAAGTCCTCTCCACACTGGGAAGGCCCATTTGTGGTTCAACTCACTACCCCCACAGTAGTAAAGATAGCTGAAATGTCTACGTGGATTCACCAATCTCAGGTCAAGGTAGTTTGAGAGATAGGTACTGAGTAGACTGTAAGTCGGACGGTGCCGAAACTCCTTGTCCGTGAAAAACAGATCTGACGTCTGCTCACCTGCCACGAGCACCCCTCACTTAACAATGACCTCCCAAAAACTGTGCAACCACACCAAACAGAAGCCAAAATGAAAGCAGTTCCCACCCCCCTCATCTCAGTAACTGTACTGTCAGTGGCAGCCTGGGTGTTGCTGAATGCCCCGCCCAGAGATTCGAGCTAGAAAACGAGATGGTGCCGTACTCCTGTCACAGAGAAAAGTGAAGTGGAATGAGAAGAATAATCTAATAAACTACCATGAAGAAAATATGTGGTATAATTCCATGGTGTTCCAGAAGAAACTGACTGGTGTGAATGAATGTTGTTATGCGTAAAGTATGTTTGATTTTTTTGAATTTCAGGTTTTGTAACTTAGAATGTTTTTCATATGCTGAGTTTCCTAACCTAAATATTTGGTATGGGTAGGCATTCATAAGTATAAGTATCACTATAATTGAAGTGCTCTACATACTTCACTTCACATCTACTTGTAACTTCACTGTTCCAACCGGGATCCTCTCATTTACCCTCATTCCGTCTTCCGCTTGACATTAGGAAAATGGCGGAAGACAGAGTACTGTCATTCAACTGAGGAGCTCGTGTGAGGGTGCATTTTTATCAGAAATGGGAGTACCGTGCAACGGCACTTATTTGAAAAAATATAACTTGCTCGGCGAATTTGACGCCAGAGAGCCCCACCGAAGGGGGATTTTTTGGGGGAGAAATGCAAGTCCCGGGCGACGTTATGGTGGATGGCATCGGCCTTGTCCAAAAATAGACCATTCTGGCCGGCAAGGATGGCGGGTCGTTGAGGCGACGCAACGAGGAAGTTTAATTTGTCCACCATTCGGCCGGTGGCGCATGCCAGGGGCGTTGGCCGAGCATCCGCTGACAGGTGCCGTTGACATCGGCCGGCGATATGGTGGTGCATGCCATTAGTAATAATGGGAGTGATCCTACTTGTTCGTTTATCAGACCATGTCTGGTCTACATTAAACACAGTGATCGAGGGATTACTGTACTAAGGAACGGCCTGCTAACATTAAACCTGTCATTGATGAAGGCTGAATTATGCAAATACTTGACCAAAGCTTCACAAATTAATCTTGAATAGCCCACAGGCAAGAAGCTGTGGATGCCAGACAGCCAATGATAAAAACAGAAAGCATTGATATTCACTTTGTAATAAGACAATAATATTTTATGGAATATATTGATCCAAAGTGTTAGGGTTTGGGAGGTCAAAAAGGCTTGAAACTCCTAGATGGGAATCCCCCTGACTACTTGGCAGTTCATCTGACTAGCATTTCAGCTACAGTCTTAATTCTCTCCAACATGTGTATAGAGGAAATTTACTGCTACATTTTATTTTGTCATAAAGGAGCACTGGGCGCCTTGCTTTTCTAATCTTCTGTCAACATATCACTCCCTCACTTTGCTCTCATGGCTAACTTTGAGGGAGGCTATAACGGGTGTGGGCTCTTTACAATACCAGTTATCACCACGATAGCACCGGGACCGATGGATTGTTGCACTAACAAAGTACGTGTAGAAGAGTTAACAAAATGGAAAGGTTTACCTTCACAATGTTTCCCATCCCCTTTGTAACCTGACTTGCAGATACATTTGTAGGATTTCAGTGTGTTCTGGCAGATGGCATCTATGCTGCAATTGTCAAGTGCCTCTGCACATTCGTCCACATCTAGAAAGAAAAGAAAGTTGTTAAATAAATTCTGCCCAAAAAAGAAAAATCACAGTCTCAAAGTGTATTTATTGATGAGGATTGACTTGCACGGCTTTCAAGTGTTGATTAATTGTATGAAAACGTCTTATACCAATAAGGAGATTTAGAACCTTTAAAATGAAATTTCCTCCAGCAAACAGGTCAGCAATCTTTTCAAACTTGAACTTCTTGCGTGCATCTTTTGGACAACTTCTCAACACAAAAAAATAAAAACTAAGATATTATTTTGATCGTGACAACCTCCCCTTGCAGTTATATCGACTTGACATCTATCTAGTGACAGTCTTTTAATACGTCAGGATAAAAAGGACCACAAGCAGTATGCTGCAGTATGCATGTGGTCTTTTTTTACAGTATTATAGCAAGAAAACAGCATTGAAAGAATTACTAATTAATTGTACAGTAATCTCTCGATTATCACAGTTTATGTAGACCAGGCATGGCGGTGATAATCGAAAAATCACAAACTAGGGTCACCCCTATTATAACTACCTTTTTTTCTTCAGTGCTGAGTCCTAGTAGCTACAGTGGGTTTCGCTTACGAGTTTCAGCGTGGATTACACATTTTTATGACCTTCAAAAAAAATTAATAATAATTGTGTGTGCGGGTGTGCGGATGCATGTGTGTATGTGTCATGGTTTACCTTCACCCTGCATAAGGTACTAAAGAGGGAAATTAGCCCCCAGCTCCAATCTTGCATATTTTCAGATATATGCTCATTAACATAAATATAAACGTGTTCATTAATATGTGATGCCCCTTATTAAATAAATACAATACAGGTTGAAGAGGATACTTGATGAATAAGTTTGTTGTATATGAACAGTAAAGATTAAAGAAAACAAATCATCCAGCAATTGGGTAATATTCATCATTGCCTAGTGCCCGTTTAATGTATCTTTTTTTTGTAATTTCTTCTCCCAAACTTGAGTTACTTTAGGTATCACAATCATTATGCATTACGTTGTAACTGGGAGAGTGTCCTCTCTGTCATCTTGTCTGGACATGTACTTCAAAGCAAATGGACTGGTCACTCTTTATTCATTGGTCAGTGTAAAGCCCATCATAATTTGTCACTAATTACAAAAAAAATATTAATTATAATCATTCATCTGTTTCTTCCAGCCAAAACAACTCAAATCGTTCTTTAAAATGTTTACGAATTATAAATGCTCACAATGATTCCTTAAATTGAAAAATATTAGTGACAGTAATATTGAGTAAATTTCAAAACATTGCGATGTAAATTCGTACATACATTTTCTGAACCGCTGGAACCTATCACAGCTGACTCCAGGCCAGAGGCCGGGGACACCATAGGGGCAATTTAGAGTGTCCAATGAGTCTACCATGCATGAATGTGGGAGGAAACCAGAGTACCCGGAGGAATCCCACACAGACCCGAGGGGAACATGCCTACTCCACACAGGTGGACTGACCTGGATTTGAACCCAGGACCCCAGAGTTGTGAGGTCGGCACACTATTGTGATGTATTAAATAATGAAAATTCCTTGGCTTTAAAATTTCAAAAGAAGTTATGAAAAATATAACAAAGTACAAAACAAGTATATATTTTAAAAATGCCAAGACTCTGACATGACAAAAAGATTGTGGTGAAAGGCTGAGGTCATGGAGAAACCGAATCATAGAGAAAAAGGCAAGCTCAATTATTCATTCATTTCCAACACTGCTCATCCATGTCAGTGTCATGGGGTGCTGGAGCCTACCCCAGATGACTTCGGTTTGAAGGCAGACAACACCAGAACTGGTCGCCAATCAGTTGTCAGGACACAGAGACAGTGAACCATTCACACTCACAATCACACCGCCGCAAAGTAGGAACCGATTCCACACTGCCTGCGCCAAAGTCACGCCAAGTTACTGCTACAGCGTCAGTGACCTCACTGAGAAACAATGAGAATCAATTGACCAAAAAACAGTCAAACAAGACCAACATTTTTTATGAATCTCAAACAAGTAGCAAAGCCAAACTAAACAAAAAATGAAAAAATTAATCTCAACAGATGCTCCTATTTCCGAAATCTAACGTAGTGCAAATGTTGTCTGTGAGGAGGTACTAAAATTACTTGAGTTTACACTGCATTCTTAGTTCCGTGCACCGGTAATTAACATGTACGTTTTTTAAAGACTGGACCAAAGACCACAATTTCATGAGTAAACTAAATTACACACATTCAAATAAGAATTTCATGACAACAGGGGTGCTTTAAAGAACTGAAAAATCAAATGGGGACATGTGTTGCTAATTTGAGCTTGAATTGAATTGTTCCTTTTTAATAGTTCCAGTAATTGCTGCAGTCTATAGAAAGCTTAGAAATGGATTCAAGATGATGCATGGTCAGATCCGCCTTTACGGGATTCCTTATCAAGCTATTTTAGCTAACTCGCCTAGGTGTTCAGGATTACCCTGATGCGCACTGGGGAAGGACAGTTTAATAAGGATTACATAGCTTCCAATATCCACTCTTATCACAAGCCCTCTGCAGGAGCCGACCGATCCCACTGGCAAATGACCTGCAACCTAAACCCCCACGCTTTGCATTTGAGGACGCACCATCTGCTGGCATTGACAATGAAGAATGCTTACACAATCTTTATCATGAACTCAGATCCAGGATTATTTGCTCACAACTGTAATGGAAGCCCCAGCAGCAAAGTTTATCCTATGAAATTTTACTGCAGTTGAGTTTTTTTTTTTTTGGCAACAACATCAAGCTCCAAGGTAAGACAATATAGTGAGACCAATGTCCTTGGGCAGCCTGCTACATTCCTTTTTTAGAACTTTAGATTTTTCAGTAGATCATTTAAGTGATTTCATGATTAAGTGTTTAAAATCAGAAAGATTATCAAACCAAGTTTATCTGTAAAATAATGGTGTCTGTCATTTCAGAATTGGAAGACACCTTGGCTTTAAATGTCCCGAAAAGATACCACTTCTCTGCATATTTAGCGACAATGGCCAATAAACAATCATAGGCTTATTTATATTATTTTTCAGATCATATTTAACATTAAATGATGATTTACAATATTTGGCATAATTACAATAACACTTTCAAATATCCATGCTAGGTTTACTAATGCAGTCGTACCTCTACTTACGAAATTAATTAGTTCCAGAATTTTTTTATAAGTAGAGATATTTGTAAGTATAGCAGTACTTTATGTGAAAATTCAGTTATTCGTTCCACGGTTCTCACAAAACTATCAACTAAACCCTTAAAAATTGGCCAATGAGTCCCAAATTTGTAGGATAGGTATGACGACACAAGGGAGAGAGGAAATGATCGTAACATTATTTGATGAGCTTTTAGAATGAATAAGCATGCAAAATATATTTGTCTTGAAGTGCATGTGCACAAATATCAGGGAATTAAAGTAATGTAACTGAGGCAGAGAGCACACAATCACATGAACACTTATCTCATAAACATAAAATTAAGAATTCATATTACTTTGAACATTTTGTCTTTTTCATTAATATTTTATGATTTCTTTGGCATCTAGTTTTACACCCATTTTATTTATCACCACTGCTACTTACCTATTTGGATTTAAGTTCACCTTCGGCAGCAGCGCTTGTTGACGGACTTCTTGAAAAAAAATCTAAAGACATACCTTTGACGACTTGTAATAATACAGTGTTCCCCGCTACTTCGCAGTTCAGCTACCGCGGACTCAGCGTCGCAGATTTTTTTGGGAAAAAAAAATACCAATATTACATTGAAACTTTTTTTTTTTTTTGTTATAACATGAATTTCACTCTCTCTACCGTATTCTATATGGTGTACTGTATAAAGGGGGTACATTTTTAAAAATAAAAAATAAAAAATATTATTATTATTATTATTATTTTTGGAATTAAATTCAAATTAAGAATTTTTGAAGGGGAATCCCTACTTCGCGGAAATTCACTTAACGCGGGTGGTCCCGGTCCCCATTAACCGCGATAACCGAGGGAACAATGT
>NC_135508.1:26911678-26929178 GCF_051989575.1 Stigmatopora nigra | reverse complement strand
TGCCAGATGGAAGCAACTGGAACAGGCCGTGTCCAGGGTGGTATGGGTCTCCAACAATGGACCCGGCTCTTCTGAGGTATCGGGGGTTGGCAATGTCTTCTAGCGATGGCAGAGAGCAGCCGACGATCTTCTGGGCAGTGTTTATCACTCTCTGTATGGCTTTTTTGTCTGCTGTCGTGCTTCCGGTATACCACACTGTGATGCCGTAAGTCAGGATGCTCTCCACAGTGGCTCTGTAGAAGGTTGCCAGAAGCTTGGTGTCCAACTTGTCCCTTCTCAGTACCCTGAGGAAGTGGAGTCGTTTCTGGGCCTTCTTCACTAACACTGTGGTGTTTGTGGACCAGGAGAGCCTATCCGTGACGTGGACTCCCAGGAATTTGAACGATTGGACCCTGTCTACACATACTCCGTTAATGAGGAGTGGGGCCAGGTCTGTGCTGCGCTTGCGAAAGTCCAAGATTATTTCTTTAGTCTTTGCGGTATTCAGTGTAAGATTGTTCGCCGAGCACCAAGAAGACAGTTTGTCGACCTCGTCTCTGTAAGCTGACTCATCCCCGCCAGAGATGAGTCCGATCACAGTGGTGTCATCGGCGAATTTGATGATAGAGTTTGACTGGTGGGCTGGTGTGCAGTCGTATGTGTACAGGGAGTACAGGAGAGGACTCAGTACACAGCCTTGTGGTGAGCCTGTGTTTAGTGTGATGGAGGAAGAGAGGTGTGGACCCATTCTGACCGTTTGTGGTCGACCAGTCAAGAAGTTCTTTATCCAGCAGCAGATTGAAGAGGATAGTCCAAGGTGGTAGAGTTTGTCCTTCAGGATGTCCGGCTTGATGGTGTTGAAGGCTGAGCTGTAGTCTATGAAAAGCATCCTCACATAGTTCCCCTGGTGCTCCAGGTGGCTCAGTGCTGTGTGAAGAGCCACGGCGATAGCATCCTCAGTGGACCTGTTTTCCCTATAAGCAAACTGGTGCGGGTCAACTGAGGGGGGAATTGTCTTTCTGATGTGTCGGGCCACCAACTTTTCAAAGCACTTCATGATCACAGGCGTGAGAGCAACAGGCCTGTAATCGTTCAAGCTGCCGATGGTTGGCTTTTTGGGGACAGGAATGATGGTGGCAGATTTTAGGCAGGCAGGAACGATGGATTGTTGCAAGGACCGATTGAAAATGTCCGTGAAGACTCCTGCCAGCTGATCAGCACAGGCTTTGAGCACTTTGCCAGGTATTCCGTCTGGACCAGCAGCCTTCCTGGTGTTCACAGCCTGCATTTCCAGTCTCACTTCCTGTTCCTGAAACTCCAGTGTATTGTCGCAGGGTGGTGGTGGGAGTGTTGACACTTGGTTTGATTTGTCAGATTCAAAGCGGGCAAAGAAATGGTTCAGTTCCTCCGCTAGTGAGACATTCGCGTTTACAGACATGGAATTGTTCTTGTAGTTAGTGATATGTCGTATTCCCTGCCACATCTTCTTTGGGTTGTTTTCTTTGAAGTGCTCTTCGATTTTCTTAGTATATGCTGCCTTGGCCTTCTTTATGCCCCTTTTCAGCTCAGCTCTGGCAGCTCTATACTTTCTTTTGTCCCCCGATCTGTAGGCGGTGTTACGGCATTTGATAAGTGCTTGTGTCTCTTTGGTCATCCAGGGTTTTTGATTTGGAAAAACTCGTATCCGTTTGTTTGTAGTGACGTTGTCAATGTATATATGATGTCAATGTATATATATATATATATATATATATATATATATATATATATATATATATATATATATATATATATATATATATATATATATATATATATATATATATATATATATATATATATATATATATATATATATATATATATATATATATATATATATATATATATATATATATATATATATATATATATATATATATATATATATATATATACGTATATACGCATATACGCATATACGCATATACGCATATACGCATATACGCATATACGCATATATACATATATTTATATATATATATATATATATATATATATATATATATATATATATATATATATATATATATATATATATATATATATATATATATATATATATATATATATATATATATATATATATATATATATATATATATATATATATATATATATATATATATATATATATATATATATATATATATATATATATATATATATATATATATATATATATATATATATATATATATATATATATATATATATATATATATTTTTTTTTTTTTGTTATTTATTTATTTATTTTATTAAAAAATGTACCCCCTGTACACAGTACACCATATAGAATACGGATAGAGAGAGTGAAATTCATGTTATAACAAAAAAAAACCTGTAAAATATGTTGTTTCAATGTAATATTTGTATTTTTTTATCCCAAAAAAATTCGCAAAGCTCTAAGTCCGCGGTAGCTGAACCGGGAAGTAGCGGGGGAGCACTGTACTATCCAAACTACATCACGGAAGAACATGGAAGTCAATGAACCCCCCTCTAATCAATAACAAATGGGAAAGTTTTATTACTGGGGGATAAATTAAAAATTTGTCACCAAAGGAAATGACAACCACCATCCATAACATTTTTCTGCAATGACATGAATATTACCAAGACGAAATCGGCAGGAAGGCACGCAAACATGACTATGGAACATGATAATGGTGCCGTTGGTGGGAATTGCACAAACTGACATGAACACTATTACAACAGTAACATAAACTTTTAGCTGACTGTTGTTTGTATGTGTCAATCAAAGAATTGCATTGGACAACAAAAGTTAAATCTTTGTATAAATTGGTTTTGGAAGGAAATAAACATGTCAGGGTGAAGAGAAACAAAACTGCCACATGTTTAGCAATGCCGCCCTGGCAATTGACTCATGCTCAAGATTAAACGATTGGGGTTTCCCAGTGAATTTCTTTCATTCTTTTGTGTTGAGGTATCAGTTCTTGGGCTAGCAGAGGATGAAGCCAACAATGCATTGGGACAGAAATGAATAAACAAAGTCAATACACAAAAAATACCAAAGAAGAAAGAGATGTTGGGGAAAATCTAATCATTCTCAGTTAAAATAGTTTCACCGGAAGACGTATTATGTTCCATTTGACTTTTTATGTGTTTTAGCATATTGATGAAAAACTGGGTTTTGTTTGAATTAACTATCCATGATAAAAATCAGATTTTACTGAACCTAAGTAATCAAGTTCTCAACAAATTGAACAGACGATCACACAAAGAGTTAAAATCACATGTACAGAAGAGATGGCCTGTGGATATAACCCAAATCTTTTTTTAATAAATATGCAATGTTTAAAGCAGCAGTGTGTACAGAATATGACTGAAATTTGGGCATAAAACATCAAATCAGTTGTGAAATTGTTCATTGATTCTTAATGCATAAAAATATAGTAAGGATTCCAAAGCACTTTGTAATACAGAATTGTCATCTCTTTTCCGTCATATTATATAATGCATATACATTTTCATGATGAGTGGAAGGGGCGGCGCGGTAAAAGAGTGGTTAACAATGATCACCTCACTGTTCTGAAATCGAGGGTTCATTCCCTGATAGTCAACCAATTCATATGGAGTTTACATGTTATCCCCGTGTCTGAGTGCGTTTTCTCTGGGCATTTTGGTTTCCTTCCACACACCAAAAACACACATGGTAGGATGCTTGAATACTCTAAACTGCCCCTAGGTATGAGCGTGAATGGTTGTCCGTCTCCTTGTGCCCTGCGATTGGCTGAGGACCGATTCAGGGTCTCCCCTACCTGGTGCCCACAGTTTGCCAGGAGAGGTTCCAGCAATCCCCGCGACCCTTGTAAGAATAAGCGCTAGGAAAAATGAATGGAAGAGGAAATAAATTACAAGTGAAGTGATAAATGTGCACATTTTGGGGCTAAAAAGGAGAAAACATTTATATGCAGGTTTCAGCATCATACATACAGTGGCCTGGCTGGTGGTTTTAGGGTGCTCCAAAATAGAAAAATAATTAAAGAGAAAATATTAAAATAGCAGCCAAGTTACCAAGTGGTTAGCACGTCGGCCTCACAGTTTTGGGCTTGATGGTTCGATACCAGTGTGGAGTTTGCATGTTTGCTTCTACGGATACTCTGGTTAAAAACTCTAAATTGCCCTTGGATATGAGCGTGAATCGTTGGCCGTCTCCTTATGCATGGCGATTAGCTGGTTACCGATTGATGGTGTTTCCCTTCACCTGCTGCCCAGAAGTAGCGAGGACATTTGTGTGCATAATTTTTGCAATATTTTGAAGGGAATATTATAACAGTAAACAGCCCATCAATAGCGAACGTGAGGGTGGAGGCGTAGCAAACAACTACCTCGGCCAGAACGAAGGTGGAAAAAAAAGATTAAAACAAAATTAGAATTCAGTTTTGTGTGAAGTTACATTAAACATTATTGAGTGTGTCTGTATATATTAATCCAAGTTAATTTAAATTTGTTTGTTCCGTTTACGAGTCCATTGTCGTGGAAAAATACAAGAACCCAAGACACCTACCCCCCCCGCCCCCCTCCTCTCTCTGTGCGTCTCTCTCTTCTGTTGATGAAATCCGACCAATTTTAGTTAGATTAAACACATTGTATTACTATTAGACCACTAATTATTTGTTAATAGATGGCGATTTAGAAAAAATAAAACATTTTTTACAATCCAATATCCGTTTTTTTTGCTGTTTTTTCAGAGGGTTGGAACGAATTAACTTGTTTTCAATTCATTTAAATGGGAGACATTCGCTATAGTTACGAAAAGCTCGACATACAATCTCAGTCTCGGAACGGATTACGATCGTATGTCGAGGTACCAGTCAGCATTAGCATAAAATGTTCAGTCCTCTGTTAGGAAAAAAAAGTCAGGGAAAGCCTACTGAGACAGCGGAATTTCATTTATGCTAAATTAGAGACCCTTTACAGCGTGGGATGGATTCCCACTGAATGATGGTTTCACAATGCAGGAATCATGTGATTGTGGAAAAAACACAATGTGTGTAGCCTATCTAGCTGACACGATGCGGGGAACACCCTGAACTGGTGTCCAGCTGATCGCAGGGCACAAGGAGACCATTCACACTCACACTCATACCGATATTTAGTGTCCAACCAGACTATCATGCATGTTTTTGGAATGGGGGTAGGGGGGTGAGGTAAACTGGAGTACCTGGAGAAAACCCACGCAGGACAGGGGTGAACATGCAAACTCCACACAGGTGGACGGACCTGGATTCGAACCAAGGACCCCAGAGCTGTGAGGCGGACGTGCTAACCGCTCAATCCACCGGGCTGCCCCACTGGGATTTCTGTGGGCAGTCTGGTTTCCTACTAAATCAAAAAAGGTGGATGGTAGACTACTTGAACTTGAAATTGCACCTACGTTTGAGTGTGAGCGTGAACGGTTGTCTGTCTCATTGTTCCCCGCGATTGATTATCTGGCCACCGATTAGGGTGCCCTTCACCTGATACCCAAATTTGTCTGGGATATGCTCCGGCACCTAACAGAAGACTGGACATTCTGTGATTCTGCACCTTTCCCCTGGTCCTACTAAAGATAAACAAGCTCCAATCAGGATGCCACCAGCAGCATGCTTTAACCTAGGTCTAGTATTATTTTGTTGGAGCGGTGTTGTGTTTGAGCCAGACGAACCTTTCAGAATTTTGACAAACATTTTCAGCCTTGGTTTCATTAGGCTCTTGCACATTTTCCCCAACATTTTGGAGATTTTATTTTGCTCCAATGAAATTGGCTTGGCAGATGTGTGCTTACTGTTATTTGACATCAACAATGTGACATTGTGGAAAAGTAAATATTTGTTGTAACCTTGTAAGCAACAATGTTTGCCATTACAAAACAGATCAATTACACAACTTTTTGGTGACAAACGATGTTTTGGAAAGAACCCATCAAATGCTCTTATGTTTTTGCAGTTTGAATTTTATGATTGTGTTATTGCCACATAAATATGAGCTTCCTGAGCTGCTACAGATGTAAGCCATTGTCAAAGTTGCTTTTCCTCCCTGATTTATGAGAAGGCCTGGCTTCAAGAAGCACATTTAGCAAAGTGGATTTGTGGGGGTGTTAGCAGGCATGTGGAAGGGAGAGTGTGTGGGGGAAATTTTAGGGATGTAGGTGTATAGTTCAAACATAGGCCAATGTTTACTTTGAGCTTTGAGGCCATTGCTACTTTCCTCCAAAACTGCCAATGCCCAACACCTAACTTATCAACAAAGCTTCCTCAGCTTTTCTCCTAATGCAAAAGAAATGCTGGGGAAGATCAGCAACCCTTGGGTGTAGCTTTGTCCATGAAATAATTACCATTTCTACGAAGAAAGATTTGATGCAGCACTTTGAACTGCAATGCTACTTTCTATGAGATTCTTATAGCAGATAAGTAACAGTAAGTAAGTGCAGAGTGACTACAAACAAAGTGTTCCCTGCTTTTCCATGCTATACATAATTACTCAGGAAGGAGGATATTGAGAAAATGAAAACATCACGAACATATATATATATATATATATATATATATATATATATATATATATATATATATATATATATATATATATATATATATATATATATATATATATATATATATATATATATATATATATATATATATATATATATATATATATATATATATATATATATATATATATATATATATATATATATATATATATATATATATATATATATATATATATATATATATATATATATATATATATATATATATATATATATATATATATATATATATATATATATAAATAAAGACATAGAACATGTAAAAAATAGCAAAATTGGAGTACTGTCTTTTCTTTATTCATATTTTGGTCAATTTAAATAAATAATTAAGTGATTGCATCCACCTCCATACATGTCTTAAAAAAGAAGGCTACGTAGTAGCACTACCCATTCAAAATTGAGTCGACCTCCTGCTTACTTGGTATAGGTGTATCTTTGCCAACCCAAATGTTACACAAGGTTATGAATTTGCTTTTGAAAAAAGGATTTCCGTCTTTACAAATTATTCTGTGACAACCTACAAAAGTTTAAGACCAAATGGCAACATTGGTACAATCAATATATCATGTCAGATTTGTTGTGAGTGAATCACTAATTAATACTAGGAACCACCTAACCAACAAATGCAATATGATGTAAAGAAAGGACCCTGACAAGTCTGCAAATTGTTGTTCTTAAAAATACTATATATTTTACTGTCGTGAACGCAGAAGGGGAGCTGACCTTACCCAAAAACTGTTTGATTAAATGCAGCCATCTACAGGAAAATAAAATTGAACCCTTTCTAGTCGAGGTTCCCTTGAGCTAATGAAGGGCCAAACTGTTGGCTGTCTAGCAAGCCTCGCAAATAGAAATATCAACTGCTTCTATTCCGGGTATTTGCATTCATCCTTCGCAGACCTTAAATGTTTAGGAACCACCAGAGACTGATCCTTAGCGTTAACTAAAAAAAATGAAAACAAATGTGATCAGTTTCAAACACCGTAGCCGTCAGTTCAAGTTCATAGGTGAATAGGATAAACTGCAAAGAAAATATCACTTGACATCTTTTACCTTGCTGTACTAACATTAACAAAACAATTAAAGATGCACTAAAACATAAGCCAAACATTATTAATTAATTTGTTCATTCATTTTCTGAACCGCTTATCCTAACAAGAGTCGGGGGAAATGCTGGAGCCTTTCCCAGCTAAGTACGGGGACCAAGCAGGGAACACCCTGAATCGATGGCCACCCAATCGCAGAGCACAAGGAAACGGATAATCACTCACGCTCACACTCACCTGGGCGCAATTTAGAGTACTCAAGCATCCTGCCGTGCTTGTTTTTGTGGAATAAAAGCAGAATACTCTGAGGAAACCCACACAGACACGGGGTTAGCTCCATATAAAATGTTCGAACTATCAAGGATTGAACCCTCAATTTCAGAAATGGGACTTAGACATGCCAACCAGCTTAGTCAGCATGTTTTGGGGATGTGGGAGGAAGCCAGAGTACATGGAGAAAACCCACACAATCCTGGGGAAAACATGCAAACTCCCCACAGTGAGGACTATCCTAGGATCGAATCCTCGACCCCTGAACTGTGAGGTCAACATGCTAACCTCCCTCGCAATATGCACTACTATCACTTTGTTAGCAAGCTGCCCAGTCTAGCAATATGTCACGCACATGTCACATGATTGTTGATGTCTTATTTTAGAGATTTACTTCAGGAAAAAAAGGAACAAGGACAACCCACAGTGCGGCGCCTGTGGTAATTGCCTGCAAGTCAGTTTGCAACCAAAAATTGAAGGCAGCATAGTGTCACACTGAAACGGTATATGTTTTGTGACCTCCTGGTGCTGTTCATGCAGATGACTCACCTTTGACCAGTGGTGGTGCGTGGATTTTCTCGTAGCGCCTTCAACGAATCAATCCAACCCCCAAAAACGATTTTATGGCTATAAAACCTCTACTGCAGCCACAGCTGCGACACAAGGAATCATCAATAATAACCTCATACAATTGAAATATTATTTTGTAATATAGCCATATCTTACTCATCAAAAATCATTTTTAACTGTACCCAATATCCATCCTCCTTTCTTTCCTCCTTGTAGTATATTGATACTATAACTGTTTCATCAGGTTATGCCGGTGTGTTTAACCACCGCCACCTAGTGGTCATTGGGTAGTACAGTGTGACCCAGATGTTGACATGTTTTGAGGTTGTCTGAGAGTTGAAATGAAGACGCACGCGCGTGTGCAAGTTGGCTCCGTCGTCTGATGCTGTTATGGATGTATTAACAGTTATATATTAGTCCAAAGTTATCACAATGGCGATGAGGATGGGATCCCTTTCAAGCCTCAAGGGATTACCAGTTTCAGTACGTGGAAATTAAGGTGTTACACGGAGGTAACGGGACTTTGAAAACTAGCATTGGCAAGAGTTGCTAAGCTAACGTTGGCGGTGCATCATGGCTAGGTTCATCGGAAATCTCGGCGAATACCAAGAAGGTCAATAAGACTTCGAGTCCTACTTGGAGAGGTTTGAGCAATGGATGATCGTAAATGAAGTGGAGGATGGTAAGCAAGCCAACGTTTTCCTGTCTGTAATGGGTGCAGAAGCCTACGGACTGTTAAAAAACCTCTGCATACCAGATAAGCCAAGTAGCCTCTCGTATGATGTGCTAAACGGAAATTTATCGTCACATCACAAACCAAAACCACTGGTGATCGCTGAGCGATTCAAATAAAAAAAAAAAAGGAATCAGAAAGAAAACGAGTCTGTGTCAGATTATGTTGTGGCGTAAAAGGAGCTATTCACCCACTGTGAATTTGGTCCCCATTTAGATGAAGCACTGAGGGACAGATTCGTTAGTGGATTGAGAGTGGAGGCTGTTCAGAGAAGGTTTCTCACGGAGCAAGATCTGACATTTAAAAAAACATGCAAACTGTCGCCATCAATCGAAATGGCATCAAAGAATACGTTGGAATTTGCCAACAAAATGAAATGACCTGCCAGAGTGAAAACCCAAGAAGAAAACAAGCAAAACACCAGCGAATGCCAAAGTAAAACCACAAGTGAAAATTCCAGACCACAGACAGCAGAAAATCCCCAACCCTGTTACCGATGTGGCAGTAGCAACCACGCAGCTCAAGTATGGCGGTATAAAACAGAAACATGCCACAAGTGTTCAAAAGTAGGACACATAGCAAGGATGTGTAAAACTAAAAATAGGCAAAGACACACAGTATGTAACTGAAAATAAAAATGAGAACACGGATATGTTAATGATGAACTGTTTGGGTCATATCACTTGAATGCCGTGTATCCCACACATACTGTCGGAAATTGGAAGAAGGAAATTACAGTACAGGTCAAATTAGAAGGAAGCCCGACAGAGATGCAACTTTACAAAGGAGCTGCTGTAACACCTGTTTCTGAAATAGTATATAAGAAGCATCTCTCTCATATGCCATTGAAAGTAAGTAAAGTGCAGCTGTCAACCTTCTCCGGGGAGAACATTCCCTTGATGGGACAAGTGACTGTTAAGGCAAAGTATGGAAACCAGAGTGGTGATCTACCACTAGTGATCGTAAAAAGTGACAGACCAGCCCTCCTTGGCCGTAACTGGCTCACAAACTTAAACCTAGACTGGGCAAGCATCTTCTCAGCAATACCAGCAGGGGGTTGTAACAACGCGGATGGGAAGGCAATGTTGGAGAGCCAAAAAGCAGTGTTTTCGGAGGAGCTAGGCACTATTCGTGATTTTAAGGCCAACATTAGAGTAAAGCCAAATACCAAACCAGTCTTCAGGAAGGCCAGACCAATGGTTTACAAACTAAAGAATGCAGTTGAGAACGAGTTAAATCGCCTGGAAAAAGCATTATCAAAATTGTGAGGCCTGTCAAAGTGTCAGCAAACTACCAGCAGCAGCACCTCTACACAGCTGGCAGTGGCCAACTAGAGTCTGGCTGCGAATACATATTGACTTTGCAGAGAAAGATCAACAGGACTTTTTAGTATTAGTGGACAGTCATTCAAAATGGCTTAAGTTCATCGCCATGGCAACAACAACAGCAGCCAAATAATTGAGATGTTGCGGAACATCTTTTCTTCCTACGGTCTTACTGAGGAGATTGTTTCTGACAACGGTCCTCAATTCACTTCGCAGGAGTGCAAGACATTCCTGCAGAGCAACGGAATAAAACAGACTTTGGTACCAGGTTACCGTACCGCTTCCGATGGAGCTGCAGAGCGAGCAGTTCAGACAGTGACAGCATCACTGCTAAAACAAGTGCTCGAGGAAAAAAACAAAATGTCACAATAACAATGCAGCACAGGCTAACTAACTTCCTGATGTCATACAGGAGTACACCACACAGTGTTACAGGATGTGCACCAGCTGAACTGTTTCTCAAACGTCAAATCAGGACCAGGTTCGGCTTACTGAAACCAGATCTCGCTCGAGTGGTGGAAGCAAAACAACAAAAGCAGAAAGACTATCATGATGAAACCGCCTCGAAGCTGAGACTCTGTCTGAGGGTGACTCAGTCATGATCCGGAATTTCCGTGGAGGAAAGGAGAGGTGGACAAAAGGAACAGTGGAAATGACTCGGACCAATCACCTACCTGGTGTGGAATGGAGTGAGCCGACGCTCAGTCCACATTGACCATCTGCTGTACAACCAACCGTCCAGAGCAGAGACATTGGAGTTCCCAGATGAGCAGCTAGACGTCACTAACAACTACACTATGGTGGTTCACGCAGATGTGGGTGGGGGAGGCACACCTGGAGCAGTAGGTGGTAGCCCGTACTCACCTGAAGAGACACCATTGAAACATATGCAGACTAAACAGACACATGTAACACCTTCACCAGGCTCAGTGGCCTGTGACAAGACAGTTACACCTGCCAAGCGAGCAGTCAGTTCCCCAGAGGTGCTCGGGCGCTGGTACCCAGTGAGAGAAAGAGCACCTCCTAAGCGACTGAATTTGTGATCGGTCAGTTGTGAGGAACATTGTTCCTAAAATAAAAGATGTCCTGTTCATACAAAAATGTGAAAAAGAGTTCCTGAGATTGGAATGTCAAAGACTGAAATATTGGGTCTAATAGTTGTGTTAGCAGTAATAATTTAGTTACAATTTGAGAAGTCAAGTTATAAAATTTTATGAGGCAAAGAAATTTTTTGAAGTTGATTGTTAATTCTTAATAGGATCTTCATAGTTAAAGGGGGAGGAGAGTAGTATATTGATACTATAACTGTTTAGTTGCTTCAGGTTATACAGGTGTGTTTAATCACCGCCACCTAGTGGCTATTGGGTAATACAGTGTGACCCGGATGTTGACATGTTTTGAGGTTGTCTGTGAGTTGAAATAAAGAAGCACGCACGTGTGCAAGTTTGGCTCCGTCGTCTGGTGCTGTTATGGATAAATTAACAGTTATATATTAGTGCAAAGTTATCTCACTCCTTTTCTATCACCATCAAAGCTAATGAGCTGTCCTGTCGCATTTTTAGCATACATTTTTATTCGATTTAGCGCTGAAAATGTTCGTTCCCAGTTGCGACAGGATTGATTGCTTTGGAGGTGTCCGACCTTTCTCAATGATGTCCAGCTTTTTTCTCTTGAAAAGTCTGTCTTGAAAATGGCTTTGCCAGCAAATCTGCAACGTAATCCATTTGTTTTTCCCTGTCGGCCTATGTGGGTTGAGTTTGCTCACTCTGGCTGGCTCACTCTGGCTTTGGCCAGCCTACTCTATCACTGTCCAATCATAGTTGGTGAAACCGATGACATATCCTTAAGACCGAGAGAAGGCAATGATGTATCCTTATGCCTGCGAGAAGGCAATGACGTATACTTACGCCTGCGAGAAAGCCTGGTCTCACCAAATCACGAAAATTACGAATCCGTGACTATAACTTATTTAGGTCTTTTGCCGAGTAAATGCAACTTATGGAGAAGCACTACCAATTTCGTCATGCAGTGTCTGGGTGTGATGACAAGCAGGCTTTTGTTGTTGATGATGACGACAGGGCCTATGTCCGATTATTATTATTAATAACTGCTCAGCCGGCAGTAGATTCAGCGCAAATATGTTTTTTTGCACCATTATTTTTCTGAGGTTCTTTCCTGTGCCTCACATTTTAAAAGAAAAACTCTGAGACAGACTACCTCTACATGATTGATTATGGTTTATTATGTAAATCACCCAGCAAAGGAAGGCAAACCAATAAAATTGAAAATAAATTGTATAATAGAGCCGCCTCGTGGTGTAGAGGTTCACTCGCCTGACTTCGGTGTGGGCAGGCGCGTGCTCAATTCCCACTGATGGCGGTATGATTAGGGGTGTGGATGGACGTTTGCCCCTCTGTGTGCCCTACAGCTGACTGGCGACCAGTCTAGGGTGTAGTCTGCCTTTTGCCTGAAGACAGCTGAGTAAGCCTCCAGCTGTCTTCAGATGAATGAATGAATGAAAAAAATGAATTGTAAATATGCTGATCAACTCAATGTAATGCTTGCCCAGAAGTGAATGTGGAAAAAAATAATGTATAGGATTTTTTTATTGCAGTAATTAAGTGTCTCCACTTTTTGTGTGTTTAAAAATCTCTAATTGTGGAAATTAAATATGAATAATACTTAACTACCAAGAATAAGCATTTCCCATCAAGGGGTGGAGTTGCCCAAAAGATGACTTTGAAACCTGCAGAGGAATTTTCATGCTCCTTAACAACTTCTTGGCCCCAAGAGTTTATTTTAAGTGACTAGAGAGTGGCAGTTAGTCCAGCTGTAACCTTATATTTATACAACAGGACCTAACTGACACGACACTTTCTCTGCTGCACACAGCAATTACATTCATCGGCAGTCCTTTAACCCAGCTACGGTACCAACTATAAAGAGGGCAGCGTAGTAATTACAGAAAAAGTGTGATATTTTTAGTTGTTTCGTGTCAAAGCCAATTCAAAAGTGAACATTCCACTCAGTGTATGTTGTGAAGCAAACTTTTGAAATGAAAGTTCTGGCAGCCTAAAAGTGACTACATAGAGAGCTCTTTGAAAAGCCTATGAGCTGGAAGAATAACAAACTTCAGTTTATAGAAACCCAATAAGTGCTGAATAGTGTTTCTCACATAGCAGCAGTCCCGTTTCTATAATGGAAGTCTTATGATTCCTGACATGCAGTAGAGAAATGAGCAAGGGGAGTTGTAAGCCAATGTCTCAGACTACCTGAGGATGTACTGGGTGAATTGTGAGCATTTTTTAGTCCAGAAATACATTGTAGAGATAGGTCAAGATCAATTGAACAATAAAACTGTGATATTTGATTTAAGGTGAAATATAAAAAACCTCATTTAGTTAATTGTGTTTTCTTATCAGCAATACTATCATAACTTGTGATTTTTTTACTCAAATGATTGACTTCAGTGTGTTTTTTACAATGAAGCAGTCATTTTTAATGAAAGTTAAAATGCAATGCTCCCATTCATAATGAAAATGTGAGTAATAATTGCAAGTAGTGTCAATGCTATATTTAATTTTGTTATGATCCCGCCGAGACGTCGTGGCGCAATCAGAGGGATTTGGACCCAGTAGCGGGGTAGCAGGAACTGTGCTCATGATAGAAATTCTACTTGTACATCCCAAAACGAAACAAAACCGGAGCATGGAGAATAGTACCTTTGTAGCGATGTTTGCTGTATCACGCAGGACGATCTGACACTGACTACAACTTCCGTGGTGTTTAAATACCCAAATCAGGAAGTAATCAAGAATCACTTGCAGCTGCTCTAGCCTAACGGCAAGCCAGGAGGGACAAAAGAGCTGCTCCTGACAATACCCCCCCCCTCTAAGGGATAAATTATAGATGTCCTAATGCCGAATGTCCATGAGAAGCGAAAAGCAGCCAGGGAAGGCGGGTGGGAACTGACTGCGCCGGCTTTTGGAGAGCCGTAAGGGAGGGCGAACCGGCCGGCATCCGCACTGCCGTTGGGAGAGGAGTAGGAGTAGCCGGTCTGGCAGGCATCCCCGCTGGCCTTTTAAGCGCTGGCCAAGTCCCCTGCCCTCAATAGACACCAGAATCTTAGAAAGGTTGTCGGGCACCTTAACCTGGCTGCTCAGGGGGCCTGGAGAGTCGCCACCGCCAACCCGCTCATCTAGGGGGCCCGAAGTGTCGCCGCCGCTGCTGAACCCCTCGGCCAGGGGCGCGGAGAGTCGTCACCGCCAACCCCCTCGTCCAGGGGGCCCAGAGAGTCACCGCCGTCGCCCCCCTAGTCCAGGGGGCAGGGAGAGTTGCCGCCGCCGACCCCCTTGTCCAGGGGGCGCGGAGAGTCGCCGCCACCGACGACTCTCTCATCTAAGGGGCCTGGAGAGTCTCCACCGCCACCAACCCCCTCGTCCAGGGGGCCCGGCGTATCACTGCCGCTTATGGGCGGGCGGGAACCTGGCGGGAACTAGGTGGACGGGAACTAGGTGGACGGGAACTTGGCGGGCGGGAAATTGGCGGGCGGGAACTTGGCGGGTAGGAACTAGGTGGGCGGGAACTAGGTGGGCGGGAACTAGGTGGGCGGGAAGTAGGCGGGCGGTAGCTCGGCGGGCGGGAGCTCGGCGGGTGGGAGCTTGGCGGGCGGGAGCTCGGCGGGCGGGAGCTCGGCAGGCGGGAGCTCGGCGGGCGGGAGCTCGGCAGGCAGGAACTTGGCAGGCAGGAACTAGACGGGCCAGCCGGCACCGGAAGCCTGGTTCATGGCTTTGGCACGGGTGCGACTGGGTGCCCTCCCGGCACGGGAATCCTGGTTTGTGGCTTCGGCATGGGTGCGACTGGCGGCTCAGCCGGCACGGGAAACCTGGGTCACAGCTTCAGCACGTGTGCGACTGGCGGTCTAGCCAGCACAGGGAATATAGTGCGTGGCTTGGGCACGGGTGCGACTGGCGGTCTAGCCGGCAAGGGGAGTATTGTGCGTGGCTTCGGCACAGGAATACAGGAAGCTTGGACGGGCAAAGTCGAGCGAGGAGCTTGGACATGGACTCGAGCGAGGAGCTTGGACATGGGCTCGAGCGTCCAGGACCTCCTTCCGCTTGTCCCTGTGGTGGGACGCTCGCCGCCTCCTCCGGGTGGATGGCACAGCACGCCGGCTGCCACATGGTGGTCCATTGTCGGTGTGCAACCGACACGAGGGAAAAACCTCCCTGCTGCGCCTGCCCACAAGGACAAGACGGGCAGTGTTCGAAACTCCTGCCTGAGCCTCCTTGCCGGCCGCCACGTTGTGGTCCATTGTACATGGCGAGCCAACACGGCAAATACTGGTTGGGGTAATCCAGGTCGTAATCGGAGGAGTCGGGGTCAACATCCTTCAAGGGGGGGGGGGCGCATTGAAGTCCGAATCGGCTGATGAAATCACAGTCCCAGTTCAAATCTCCGTCCCACAAATCAATTAGCTCTTGGTCATCCTCACAATCAAAAAAATCTCAACCGGCATAGATGTGGCGTTCCAACGGGGCCAATGGAGGCTGGGGATTCTCCCTCCATTGAGGAAAAGAATCGCTGGAGTTTGAATTCAGATAACTCTGGTGATGAAGAGGGGGCGTCGGAACTTGGGTATGCTCACTTAGCTGTGCTCACTTAGCTGTGCTCACTTAGCTGTGCTAGGAGCCTAGCGCGACGGAGTGAGCGATGGGGTGGGTTGCCGGTGAAACTTGAGCTGGGGCGTTCGACCGGGGCAGATGGAGGCAAAGAATTACCTCCTAGTCAGGATTCTTCCGCTGCCGGAACATCTCTGTGGTCTCACTCCACGGCGTAGTCATTATAAATCCCCAAAAAGATTTTGGGGAGCTTCCCGCTGACTCCATGTGGCCGGTGGGATTCGAGCTGGGTGGCTGGCGTCGACGAGAGCGCCAGCGCGAGCGTCGATGGCTTCCGGCTGGGTCCATTTAGTCGGATCGTACTGTTATGATCGCGCCCAGACATTGTGGTGCGATGGGATGGATTTGGACCCAATATCGGGGAAGCAGGAGGGAACGAGACAAACTGTGCTCAGGATAGTAATTTTAATGGCTGAAAACACCTTACAAAATAACAAGGACTCGTACATCCCAAAACGAAACAAAACCTGAGCATGGAGAATAGTACCTTTGCAGCGATGTATGCTGTATCACGCAGGACGATCTAATACTGAACACCACTTCCGTGGGGCTTAAATACCCACATCAGTTAGTAATCAAGAATCACTCGCAGCTTCTCGAGCTTAAAGGCAAGCCAGGAGGGACAAAGGAGCTGCTCTTGACACATATAATGTATGACATGTTTTGATAAACTAGCGCATGAACCTTTAAATGTAATTATTGGAATGTTGAGATTAACCTCGAAATCAAGGAATCTTTTAGTGCCTGCACTTTTAGATCATAAAGCAAATGTTGATTTAGACTAGGGGTGGGCAAACTTTTTGGCCCGGGAGCCACACTGACTTTAGAATTTTGACAGATGGGCCGGGTCAGCACAAGATACAATTCATGTAAAAAACTGAATAGTTAACATTACATATGAAACATAAACTGAAAAAAGGACTAAAGTATTAACAAACTCATCATTCAAGTAAAAAGCATAAAGTACAAAATAAAGTAAAAAGGAATGTATCAAGAAATATTAAAATGTAATTTATAAAAAAATAGAGGGGCTGTAAAACATGAAAAACAAATAAGAGTGGACAGAGCTACTGCCAGTAGTTTCCCCATGCCTTCCCTAGCTGGTGAGACTTTTCCATACTTTGTGGGTTTGGAGTCAATTTATTAGCCTATTAGGTCATATTCCATCTGCTAAATTCTGCTTCAATTTGCGGCTTCAAGTTTCGCAGCTTTGCGACGCAACCCTTAATCAATGTTTTGCAATTAATTGATTTTGTCTTTATTTCATTTAAATCAATATATCAATTCATACCAGAATG
>NC_135508.1:26866650-26911658 GCF_051989575.1 Stigmatopora nigra | reverse complement strand
CTCTGTCTGTCTCTGTCTCTCTCCGTCTCTGTCTGTCTCTGTCTCTCTCCGTCTCTGTCTGTCTCTGTCTCTGTCCGTCTCTGTCCGTCTCTGTCTCTGTCCGTCTCTGTCCGTCTCTGTCCGTCTCTGTCTGTCTCTGTCTCTGTCCGTCTCTGTCCGTCTCTGTCTCTGTCTGTCTCTGTCCGTCTCTGTCTGTCTCTGTCTCTGTCCGTCTCTGTCCGTCTCTGTCTCTGTCCGTCTCTGTCTGTCCGTCTCTTTCTGTCCGTCTCTGTCTCTGTCCGTCCGTCTCTGTCCGTCCGTCTCTGTCCGTCCGTCTCTGTCCGTCCGTCTCTGTCCGTCCGTCTCTGTCCGTCCGTCTCTGTCCGTCCGTCTCTGTCCGTCTCCTTCCGTCCGTCTCTGTCCGTCTCTGTCCGTCCGTCTCTGTCCGTCCGTCTCTGTCCGTCCGTCTCTGTCTGTCTCTGTCCGTCTGTCTCTGTCCGTCTCTGTCCGTCCGTCTCTGTTCGTCTCTGTCCGTCCGTCTCTGTCCGTCTCTGTCCGTCTCTGTCCGTCTCTGTCCGTCTGTCTCTGTCCGTCTCTGTCCGTCCGTCTCTGTCCGTCTGTCTCTGTCCGTCTCTGTCCGTCCGTCTCTGTCCGTCCGTCTCTGTCCGTCCGTCTCTGTCCGTCCGTCTCTGTCCGTCCGTCTCTGTCCGTCTCTGTCCGTCTCTGTCTGTACATACATATATATGAGCACATATATACATATACATACACATACACACATGAGCACATATATACATACACATACATATATATGAGCACATATATACATATACATACATATATATGTGCACATATATACATATACATACATATATATGAGCACATATATACATATACATACATATATATGAGCACATATATACATATACATACATATATATGAGCACATATATACATATACATACATATATATGAGCACATATATACATATACATACATATATATGAGCACATATATACATATACATACATATATATGAGCACATATATACATATACATACATATATATGAGCACATATATACATATACATACATATATATGAGCACATATATACATATACATACATATATATGAGCACATATATACATATACATACATATATATGAGCACATATATACATATACATACATATATATGAGCACATATATACATATACATACATATATATTAGCACATATATACATATACATACATATATATTAGCACATATATACATACACAAACAAATATGTGAGCACATATATAAATTTACATACACATACATATATGTGAGCACATATATACATATACATGCACATACATATATATGAGCACATATATTCATACACATAGATGTACATGCATGCATATGGTAGGTCCTAACACAGTCATTTTTTGTTAAAGAGCCTGACAGCTGATGGCAGGAAGGATCTGCGGAAGCGCTCCTTTCTGCAATGAGGGTGCTGCAGTCTATTGCTGAAAAAGCTTCGTAGTGACTTCAAGGACTAATGCAAGGGGTGGGACGTGCTGTCCATGACGGACATCATCCTGGTAAGCATCCCCTGCTCTCCCACTTCCTCCACACAGTCCAAAGGACAGCCCAGAACAGAGTTGGCCTGCCAAACCAGCTTATTAAGTCTGTTCCTGTCCCTCTCCGTGCTCCCGCATCCCCAACAGACTACTGCATAAAACACTGTAGATGCCACCACAGTGTTGTAAAATGTCCTCAGCAGTGTCCTTCGCACTCCAAAGGGCCGTAGTCTCCTCAGTAGTGTCTTACTGGTGTTGATGTAGAGGTGGTTTTGCCTACACCAGTCAACAAAGGCTGTGATGACTCCCTTGTACTCCAGGTCATTCCCGTCCATTACTCGTCCAACAATAGCGGTGACGTCAGAGAACTTCTGGAGGTAGCAGGTGTCTGTATTATGTTTGAAGTCTCTTGTATAGAGGGAGAGGAGCAGTGGGGAGAGCACTGTGCCTTGTGGGACCCCCGTGCTGCAAGCTACCACATCAGACATACAGTCCTGGAGTCTCACATATTGTAGTATTTCCCTGAGGAAGTCTATGATCCATGTGGCTAGGTGGTTCCTTACTCCAGCCTCTTCCAGTTTGCCTCTCAGTAGGACCGGCTGAATGGTGGTGAACACATTGGAGAGGTCAAAAAACATCGTTCTCACTGTGCTTCCCGTGTTCTCCAGGTGTGAAAGAGACCTGTGAATCAGGTAGGTGGTAGCATCTTCCACACCAATGCCTGGACGATAGGCAAACTGCAGAGGGTCCAACTCTGCATTCATCAGGGTACTGAGGTTATTGAGGATGATACTCTCCATCCATACAGACAAGAGAGTCTGGTGTTAGTTAATTCAGCCGGGTCTCCGTGAAGCACCTATTGCAGATTTTCCGATATTGTCGTTGTTGTTTGGTTTAGCGTTGTTAGCTCTTCCATCTTATTGGGGAGAGATCTTACGTTCCCCACATTCTCTCCTGACATTTTCATCCAGCTCTGCATCCTCTATCTTCCTTTTTAAACTCTGCAGGGAGGTCCAGGTCCAGGGGCATCCAGGTGTATGCATCACTGCGTAGCGTTAACAGCTGATCCTTCGTATAAAACAGAGGCGGCATGGCTGAATGGGTCAAAAAAAGTAATGTCCAGGATTTTTAAACTAATAGATCAAAGCCTGCCTCTCGCACAACTTGAGTCTCGAAGTAGTCTTGAAAGTAAAGTTGTAAAACATTAAAGTATGGAATATGAAATATAAAGTAAAGTAACAAGTAGCATCTTGCGACAATAAAATGTAATACTAAAGGATAAAAAAGCTGTAAAAAAGATGTAAACACACAGAATACGAGTGGTGGTTTGAGGAGCCACTGCTACTGGCTGCCGCTTTGAACGGCGTCATTTTTTATGAACGTGAATGTTTGTCTGTCTTCTTGTGTTTTTGATTGGCCGGCCACCGAGATATAATTGTTGGGTTTATTCTGTATTACTATTATAAATATAGTTGTATTAATTCATTTCTTTGTTAAATCATTCTCTTTCTATTTTCAAAGTGTTGCGAGGTCACGAATAACCTTCAAGTCATCTTTAACCTGGACTGCCTGTTCCAGGATGGTTATACAAACAATCCACCCAATCTGGGTCCTTGAGGCCAGGGCTATTCGGCCAATAACAAGAATGTTGTTTCTGTTATTTAACCGTGCACTTCGGGTTTTTCTTTATGTAACTATTATATGATTTTGATTATATTATATGATTCTTAGGTCAAGGAAGTTGCATAATTGTTCTAATCTAAATGTTGTTAGGTCTAGTCTCCTGTTTTTGTTATTGGTAAAATACTTTGATTGTTATTGTAGTCCCAGATGTTGTTTTTACTCATACGTGATGGAATGATCAACAACTCTGTAAATTGTTTTGATTCATGGCAATAAGAGTCGTACGAGAACGTCTATTCGGGGAGACGTTCGGAAGTTGTAAGAGGAACTTGCTGAATCTCCCCTCGGAGGTTTTACCTGTTGTTATCCATTTCTTTTTAATTAAATGTCAATAATTGAATAAGATGTCTGCCTGCAGTTATTGATAATTACGGACGAAGGTAATTATTAATGAACCTAACAATAATCAATCGATCAGATACTAAGGTAAAAAAGGAATTTGAAATCGATTTCTGATGTCGCCAATAAGCTCTTTTCAGGGATGGCGGCGACAAATTAAAAATATTTTGGAAAAATATTTTGTCAAATAGAATTTTTGATGAAAATGCAGCAGCAGCACTCCAAATGTGACACTTGACGTAAAAGAGCAAATAACCTGCTCTGTGAAATGGGTAATTTGGCAGCGCGGAGAAAAATTTAAAATAAATTGTACATCAGCTTATTTGGATGACATGCCATATTGAGTCATGGGAAGTCCTATGTCTCAACAGGGGGGTGGTGTTCTTGGTACAGTGCCACTACACAACTTATAGAGGTAAATTGGTTGCAGAGCATGCTTAACCTGTGCTCAGATTATCAGTGCACAATTTGAAATTCCAAAGAACCATTGATTTATAGTGATAATGGCACCCAAATTGTGTTAACAAAATAATTGGCTGGATTGACAAATGGTTCCATATCTCGTTATGAAATCACTGCGCCTACATAACGAGTTCAACTGGACACCAACTGTTACGGCTGGCAGCCTGGACACACACTTTGTAGGAGGTGTGTGCTTTCTTTTCTTTACAGGGACCTGCAGCTGTGGCTCCACCCCTGTGACAAAGCCCTGCCCAGGCCAACAAAGCTGTAATTAATTCCCCAATCATCCCTCCTTCAATCAAGATTCACTTCCTGCCCTTATTTAAACCCTTTTCGGTTGTCAGTTCGCCCTTGCCTTTGCCCTTGATGCCTTGCTGAGTTGCAGGCTTGTGAGTACGTTACTCCCTGTTATATTTTGTATGTGTTGTTAATGATTTTTGGGTTGCATAGGGGGACTTGAGATAAGTTTAGACACCCCGGGGTATACATATAGTTTGTGCATTTAGACACAGTCATTCCCCTGTCTTGATTATATTACATCAGTTTAACAGTGGCATCCTTCGGTCTTATTTCCTGTATTGTCCAAGACAAACTGCGCCACTGATACCACGTTTTGGCTTATGGTGGTGAAGTGGGGCAAAAAAATTATATAACTCATGTCAAAAAGAAACAGGACTATGTGCTTTGGTTTCACTATTTAAACCAGTGTCTAGTTTAGAGTGGAGGAGATAAAATTGGCGGCTCGGAATTTCGGTGCGGCGGCTGGCTTTTCTTGACGACGTTGAGCCTCATCGATGGATGGTGATCTGGCTTATGGGTTGCTTTGCCAAATTGCAGCAGGTGTCTATTTTTCTTTGGGTTACGCCAAATAAAAATATGAATAGGGTGACCAACATCCATTACAATGTAAAGAAACTGCATTTTCAATGAAGGAACAGCTGGCAGTGGCATGGCTTTCTAGGACCGCAAAGCAGTTGATATGCTTCTAAAGGTTGATGGGCTCTTGGTGGAACAGGGGGCGTAGGCAATGTTTGAAAATGTTGCACTCAACGACATGTCCCCAATGGGTCCCTAACCAGAGCCTTTGAAGGCCTGCAGACCCTGAGCCGAAAACGAAGAGGCACTCTGGAGTGGAACTGTCCACCTTCTGGCACACTGGTGGGATAAGACCTTCGGCAAATGTAAAAAATTGACCTTCACCGAGATGATATCAATGGCTGTTATAGCTAATACTTTGACAATGTGTGGGTATTGTCTTATCCCCTGCTTATGGTCTTTGCTAGAGCGACTTACGGTTGGTGCAATTGTTCTAACCAATTCCAAATTGCAAGAATTGTATCTGCTTATTAGACAGCCTACTGGTGATAACATGGACGTCCAGGATTATGCAAATTTTGAAAATGAGTTGAATGAGAATGATTTTGTTCTTCCTTTTTCAGGCCAGATATGCATGTAAGGGGAATTCTCGTAAAAATCGAGACAACAGACTTCCCCCAAGTTTATTTGTATTTGTCATAAATAAGACAAGATTATGGGATTACATACAAATATATAATAACAGGGGGAGTATTAGGGTTATTAGTCTTACATTATTATATATTCGCTTGCAATGAAGAACATTTTGCTACATTTAGGATTATTAGTCTTACATTATTATATATTTACTTGCATTCGAGAACGCTTTACTTCATTTAGGATTATTAGTCTTACATTATTATATATTTACTTGCATTCGAGAACGCTTTGCTTCATTTAGGATTATTAGTCTTACATTATTATATATTTGTTTGCAATGAAGAAAAATGTTTTTGAAAAAACGTCGACCACTCACACTGTTGTTCACACCGCTCCCTTGGAGGACTGACTTGTTTTGACTTCTACCAAGGTGGTTCATACCGCTCCCTTGGAAAGACCCGGAGGATTCTCAATTGTTTTGACTTTTGTGATGCCTGTTGTAAAATCGTATGTAATAAATAAGCAAGGGAGGCGTCGATCGGCAGAATGATTCATGAAAGGAGGCGCGTCAGGATCGAATCTCTTGCAAGACACCGGTTGAGTTTGATGTTTCCCTTATATGAGCGTGCATCTGGGAATTCCTATTGGTGAACTAAAATTTTCGGCCAATTAAATATCCTGTTTTGAGTGGATTTTCAGAGGGTTAGAACGAATTAATTTGTTTTTAGTTCATTTCTATGAGAAACGTTTATTTGAGTTAAAAGTAAATCGACATACGAGCTCAGTCTCGGAATGAATTAAGCTTGTATCTCGAGGTAGCACTGTATATGGACATTGGCCTGAACATACCTAACATCAGATAAGGTTTTTAATAGGACAGAGTAATCATTCAACAGAGTTGACTTTCATAGAGAAACAAAAACTAATGTTGACTGATTGCAAATCAGACCAGGTGAAATGCTTGCAGATGTGTATTAATTATTCCAATGACTTTGCAATTGGAATGGCTTGCTTGGTCAGAATGTAGTCGGAGATGCAGGTTGGCATGTAGGACAGTGGCAACCAGAAAAGCTTGGCATCCCATCCTGGAGAATAGCGAGTTCGAGGGTGAGTGGCCGCTATTGCGTGTTCCATGCAACTGACGACTTTCATCAGATCTCCATCTGATATCTTTGCGACTTTGTCTGTTAGGATCGCTAGGGCTATAAAAGGTGGAGGAAGATGAGTAAAGCAACATTGTAAATAAATAATCAAACACAATACTCACATTTCTTAAGGTACTCCTGTCCATAGTCCTCTCTGACCTCCTGAGGCATCTTGTCCCACAGAAACGTTACATTTTTACTCAGAATTGCAGCATCAGTCACATTTGTTTTGAAGAACCCTGGCTCAATGCACAAGACTTTGATACCAAAGGGTGCCATATTTAGCCTAAGAGAAAACTGGACATAATCAATGCTTGTTTCAAAATATACAAAAACCTTTACCCTTGAGTTTCACCTGAGGCTATCGTTGAATGCCTCCACACCATATTTGGACAGAGTGTACGGACCGCCGGTGGGACTAATTCTTCCAAACACGCTGGCCACATTCACCACTCTACCCCTAGCCTTCTTGATGAGCGGTAGGATGCTCAGAGTCACAGCAATCACGCCATTTAGGTTCACGTCCAGCATAGACTTGTAGTCATCGATGGATAGCCAATCACATGGGGCTGTGGGAACAGCCACCCCTGCGTTGTTCACAACAGCCCACAGGCCTGGAAAGACGACAAGAGTAAGTGCGTATATAGAATATAGGCTTCGGTTTGAAAGTATAAATTTAAAATAGGGGTGTGACAATATAATGAAACGATTTACAGTAATACCTTGACATACAAACAATTTGAGATATGAGTAAAATTCCAAGCAAATATTTGCCTAAAGATACTAGACAAATTAGCCAGGGGCTGAGACATAAGAGACTGCTTATGATTTCAGCACACTGTCTTTCTTGCCGCATCTCCCTCGTGCAAAGATGTCTACAAGCACTAGGCGGACCATTGCAGGTTTTTGTTTTTTCTTTAGTCAGTGCAGAATTGAGGGAAAAATAACTGTCCAAAGCAACCCGGTGCAATGAAGGGCAGTGCAAAGAAAAGGCGTATGATGGCAATTTGGATTTGGATGACTTTATTCATCCCGTATTCAGGAAATTTCAATGTGGCAATAGCAAGAGGGTAATTAGACAGAACAGCAAAGCACAAAGTACAAAGCAAATCAAAGTAAATGGAATCAACAAGTTATTAAGACATAAAAACAGCAAAAACACAAAACGAGCAAGAGTGGATGGCCGGCTGCCGCTTAAACAGCGCCATTTAGGTTCCGGTAGCTAAAACAGATGCAGACTCAAAAAGAGGTTGTAAAGTTGGACAAAAACTAGAACCATACACAGGAAGTCTTCCACAAGATGGGGAACTTCTGCAGACTGTGACCGAGCTAGAGAATATGCAGAGTCACTCTTCCAAGCTTATCCGCACAGTTCCTCAGTAGTCTGGAGCTGAAGAAAACAGCAGCAGGGCAGAACTCCTCGACTCCGTTGCTGGTAAGTGCCGAAAGCTCTTCCATCTTATCCCACGATGGAATGGTGGGTCAGAAGCATTACCTCTTCTCCCGGCACTTTTGTCCAGCTCCAAAACTCCGGCGGCACCGAGGTGTTGCTCAATATTCTGCGTATTGTAACAGCTAGTCCCATTTGTGTAACAGCGTAGACATGGCTAACTGGTTCCAAAAAAAGTAGACGAAATAAGCAAGGCTAATAGAACAAGAAAAATTGTAAAAACAATAAAGTAAAACGTATAAAGTACAAAGTAAAGTAAAAAGAAATGCATTAAGAAATATTAAAATGTAATTTAAAAAAAGATGGAAGGGCTGTAAAACATGAAAAACAGAGTGTACAGAGCTACTGCCAATGGCTTCAGCATGAACATCGCCATCTTGAAATGGAGCATAAAATGATCGAAAAAAAGATTAGTGTTCTAGTGACTAAGCTGGCTCGCCAATACGTATAGAGAAGCAGGAAATTCGCCTCGAAAGCCGCGGTGAAATACATTTTCCTCTTTTCCTTAGTTATTGCACAGGAAGGTTTATATTTAGTGTAACGCTGGAATAAAACTTTACCTACTGATCAGTTACGCCTTGCAGTTCTTCCATGCCACCCTGCGTCAAGAAGCTGGTAGCAATGTACATGAGCGACCTGCAGATGAGCTTTGCCCTCCAGGAATTTACCACTGGGTGGCAGCAACTAGAAGTAGTAGTTGGAATGGGGTGCGCCACATCTCCAATCCTCTTTGTGGCAGCCTTTGAGGTAATCCTCATAGGAGCAAGACAAATGGTTGGAGGAATCAAATTACCATCTGGCCCGAGATTACAACCAAATAGGAGCTACATGGATGATGTCACCAGCCTCCTTCAGTCAGCAGCATGCACATCTCGATTGCTGAAGGCAATGGATGGACGACATCGTGGGCCAGGATAAAGATAAAACCCTCCACATCCCGTAGTCTGTCACTCAGAAGGGAGTCCGAAATGAAAACACCTTTGGGAGAGTAAGAATCCCCCTCTCTGATCAAGCCATCAAAAGTCTAGGGAGGCAGCACAATGCAGAACTGTCTGATAAACAAATGGAGAGGACCATCATGAGACAATTTACTGATGGTCTCTCAAAGATTGACGAGAGCCAACTCCCCGGAAAGTTCAAGGTCTGGTGCTACCGGTTCATACTCTATAGGATTGTTTCCCAACCTTTTTCGAGCTGCGGCACACTTGTTGCATTGAAAAAATCTCAAGGCACACCGCTAGCTGAAAATCAAATTTAAAACTAGGTCACCTATATCAATAATATAAAGTTTTATTAACAGGAATTAAATAATCCCCACCAAATTATTCCAAAATTTATTTTTCCACACTGATCAGACATCGTCAAAGTTGATGTCCGCAGACCCCGAAAGTCTTTTAGTTCGGCTGATGTTAAAATAATGTAAGGTTTTTTTTTAATCCTTATTTTAATTTTTGACATTTTTCCCCAATATAATGCAAAAGGTAATGTGCTCACAGAGACTTTACGTCGCCAAAAGTTGATGCCCCTGAAACCAAACAACTTCCGGTTCACGTACCGTGAAAACAGGAAAATGACTTAAATCTCGTAATAATATGACCTTTTTTTTCTTCCCAATATTACTTCAACCACCTAACATTGCGTGAAAAGCCATTTTGTACTTACACAGACTTGATGTCGGGAAAAGTCTTTAATCTCATAATATTACAATTTCAATCTTTTTATAGTACAAGATATGAATCATATTCCTATTTTAACCTTGTAATAGTTCAATTTTAATTTCATAATATTGAGATTTCTCGCTTAGATTATTACAATGTATGTCTCATTGTAATTTCCCGCGGCACACTGCGTGCACTGCTCTACAGAAGTGTAATGTGGCCCTTGAAAATGAGAAGGATCTCATCCACTATGAGCAAGATGGATGGAAAAGCCAATTTATTCAACGGGTAGTGGGTAGGTCTACCACGGTGCCTTTCCGAAATGGGCCTCTTTGGAATGAATGCACTGCAACTGCCACTGCAGTCTATCAGTCTGGGCTACTATGGCCCTTTTCTCATGGTCAGGAGTAAGACATGAGGGTTGAACTCAGCAGGCAGCTCTGATTCCCCACGAAGATCATCACCACATCACTCCGCCCAGTCATTGTGGTCCTCCAAGGCAAGAGCAGTGCACCTCTTAGAACTAAAGGTACTATCAGAGGAGGGGATTGAGGCCGCCTTCGAGTGCAAAAAGCCAAATACTTTGAGTTAGCAACTGAGTGCTAGGAAATTGGCTGGAAGTGCACCCTCTACCCAGTCGAGGTTGGCTGCCGAGGCTACGTTGGGCTGTCAACATCGCCCCCCTAAGGGGCGCAGGGGTGACTGGAGGCAACCTGAGGAAGACCATAAAAGAGCTGGCAGAGGAAATAAAGAAAGGCAGCTTTTGGCACTAGCTTAGGGGAAAGGACAAGACCCGGGGAAACAACAGCTAACCACAACGACGGCTGCAGGAGATAAGAGCTATAAGCTGCAGGGAGTGACAGGGAGACGTCTGTCACTGCTCCATCACCAGGAGATGTTCCAGGATTGAAGGAGCGAAACGGCCGATGACCCTGCAGCTGACACGTGGGCACTGGAAGGGGTGCGACAGGCAGCAATGCCAAGCAGAAAAAAAACACCTACCTGTACATCAACTGTGTGAAGGATTTTAAGTTCATTTAAGTTAAGTCTAAAGTTTGTTACGTTACGAGGAATCCGTCTCGCTCTCTTTTTCTCTCTCCCCTCCGTGCACTCTACATTGTACTGAATAATGTCTCATTGTATTTAGTTGGTTTCTTTTTAGAAATGTTGATTTGGGAATACAAGTAAATCGACATATAAGCTCGGTCCCCGAACGCATTAAGCTTGTATCTCAAGGTATAATTGCATTGCAATACTTTGTATCCCAAAAGGTTATCGGTGTGCTCCAGCCAAGAATCAATGTATATTGTATTACAAATGTGTCACTAATTAACAAACAAACAAACAAACAAACACAAACTATGGCAGCCCAGCGGCTTGAATGGTTAGCACCTCGGCCTCACCATTCTGGGGTCCTGGGTTCAAATCCAGGTCACGTCCACTTGAGTGGAGTTTGCATGTTCTCCCCGGGCTTGTGTGGGTTTCCTCCAGGTACTCCGGTTTCCTCCCACATTCCAAAAACATACATGGTAGGCTGATTGGACACTCCAAATAGCCCCTAGGTATGAGTGAGAGTGCATGGTTGTCCATCTCCTTGTGTCCTGCGATTGGCTGGCCACCGATCCAGGGTGTCTCCCGCCTCCATTTTTTCCTCACTTCAATTTTATTATATTTAAATCTTTTTTTATGATTACTTATGTGTGCACTTAATGGTGAAGCATTAAATCTCAATGTACTTGTGTTATTAAAGGAAAGGCATTTAATGCAATAAATGTATTAATAACTTAATCTAAGTAATGAACTCCTGCCCCCCTGTCATATACTCACCATGCTGTCCGACTTTGTTCTTAATCATGTCTGCAACTTTAGCAACACTTTCCATAGATCGAACATCCAAATGTGTCGTGGTCAAGTTTCCTGAGCAGGACTTCTTCAACTTTTCTTCACCCTTCTCAGTGTAGCAAGAGGCAATTACTGGAAAGCCAATCTTGTCCAGGTGACGAGCTAGGAGGTTTCCAAAGCCCGTGTCACAGCCAGTGATGTACACATATTTGTTCCCTTTGTCAGAGACCCTGGGAATCTCCCTGAACCAGCGGTACAAATAGTAGATCACTATGAATCCCAGCAGGTACAAATACATATCTGGAGGAAGACAGAATTAACCGGTAATTCTTCAACATATAAACAAAACTAAAATGTTAGCTACACAGCTTTTGGGTTTTGGGTATCTAAAGGAGATACATTGATTGATCTGGGAGCAAGTGCTGCAGCAATACAATTATCCTGATACCAATTCCAACACTTGTACACTGTTTAGTGGTACTGATACTGTCCCGACACAACATTTTCTTTTGAAAAAATATATTTCTTTTTTTATTAAATACAGTGGTACCTCGACTTACGAAATTCTCGCTTTGGTGGAGGCCCTTCCACCTAGGGAGCTAACGATAGTCCTTGTGATGCCTGTTGAAATCCCACTGGATGCTGATGTTAGCACGGCATTTAGCCTCCTGGTATCAACTGTAAAAAAACAGCCGCTTGACCACCCAAATGGAGTCCTTATTGTCGCCGGTGACTTCAACGAAGCATGTTTAAGGACTGTTCTGCCTATGTTTATTCAGCATGTGAGTGTGTCACACCAGAGGAGATAAAACTCTAGACCATGTTTATTCTAACATCAAACATGCTTATAGAGCCACACCCCTCCCTCTCTTTTCTGGATCCGACCATCTCTGCCTGTCCCCAACCCTCATACACCCCACGCCGGAGGCTAACAAGTAAACAAATAAAGATAATAAAAACATGGCCCATCGACGCCCTTTCTTAGCTACAGGACTGTTTTTCCTGCACGATGTGGTAACTTTTTGAACACCAGAACCCCCAGGACTACAAAGACACTGTTCTTTCCTATATCAAAAACTGTCTACAGAGAAGACGTCAACAAACGGTCTTTGTCGTTTTTGGTGAACAATCTCACTAAACACTACATAAAGCAAATAAATAGTCCTGGACTTTTGCAAACTCAGCACTGATCTGGCCCCACTACTCATGAATGGAGTATTCGTGTACAGGGTCCAGTCCTTCAAATTCCATGGGGTCCATGTCACGGACAAGCTCTCCTGGTCAACCAACACCATGGCAGTGGTGAAGAAGGCCCATAAATATCCCGAGGGTACTCAGAAGGAACAACTTGGACACCAAGATTCTGGTAACCTTCTATAGAGCCACTGTGGAGAGCACCGTGGCATACTGAATTACAGTGTGGCACGCTGGAACCATGGCAGCAGACCAAAAGGCCATGCAGAAAGTGATTAACACTTAGCCCAGGTCATCGGCTGCTCTCTGCCCTCACTGCATGACATTGCCAGCCCTTGCTACCTCAGCAGAGCCGGAACAATGTTAGGGACCCATATCACCCTGGTCACAACCTGTTCCAGCTGCTGCCCTCTGGCAGACGCTACAGATCTCACAAAGCACGGACAAATAGACTTAGGTACAGTTTTTTTTCCCCGCAGCCAATCATGACTCTGAACTGGCATTAGCATGACACACAATCCCTGATGTGTATGATGACTGATTGATGATTGATTGTAACAAATCAAAAGCTCTTGAGGAAAAATACTGTCTAAACTAGCAAAAAATCTAAGTCACAAAAACGCTTCTAGGAGGAATTAATTTCATAAGTTGTACCATGGGCGGGCCGGTGATCCCAGTGGTAAGCGCTTCGGCTTCACAACTCTGGTTCACCTGTGTGGCGTTTGCATGTTCTTCCCGGGCCTGCGTGGGTGTCCTCTGGGTATTCTGGTGTGCTCCCACATTCCAAAAAACATGCATGGTGCTTCGGTGGTGTAATATATTGATACTATAATGGTAAATTACATCAGGTTATAGAAGTGGGCTTAACCACCTGATGGTCATTACGTATTGCCGAGTGACCCGGATGTTGATGTGTTACATGGCTGTCTGTGAGTGTCAATAAATAGGCGGGGCACCATGGTGAGGTTAATTGGAAATCTCAGCGAATACAAAGAGGGTCATGTAGACTTCGGTCCTAATTGGAGAGGTTTGAGCAATGGAAGATTGTAAACAAAGTGGAGGACGGTAAGCAAACCAATGTTTTCCTGGCGGTAATAGGTGCAGAAGCTTACGGTCTGCTGAAAAACCTCTTCATTCCAGAGAAGCCAGGTAGCCTCTCGTATGATGTATGAGGCGGAAAATTATCACATTACATTCAAAACCACTGGGGATCGCGGACCGATTCAAATTTTAAAAGAAAGGAATCAGCAAGAAAACGAGTCTGTGTCAGATTATGTTGTGGCGTTAAAGCAGTTGTCCACCCACTGTGAATTTGGTCCTCATTTAGATGAAGCACTGAGAGACAGTTTCGTTAGTGGATTGACAGTGGAGGCTATTCGAGGTTACTTGCATAGTAAGATCTGACATTTAAAAAAAACATGCGGACTGTCGCTAACGATGGAAATGCCATCAAGAAATACATTGGAGTTCGCCAGCAAAATGGAATGACCTGCCACAGTGAATAGGATCGACAAGCAGAAAACTAGCAAAGGTGCGTGGAAATACCAACCAACCACCAGCAAATGGAAGAGTAAAACCACAAGTGAAAATTTCAGACCATAGAGAGCAGAAATTCACCAACCCTGTTACCGATGTGGCGGTAGCAATCACGAAGCTCAAGTATACCGGTTTAAAACAGAGACATGCTACAAATGTTCCAAAGTAGGGCACAGCAAGAATGTGTAAAATGAAATATAGGCAAGGACACACACGGTATGTAACTGAAAATATAAGTGAGACAACAGGAAATGTTGATGATGAATTGTTTGGGTCATATCCCTTGAATGCCGTGTATCCCGCAAATACAGTTGGAAGTTGGAAGAAGAAAATGACAGTACAGGTAAAATTAGAAGGAACTCCTCTAGAAATCCAACTTGACACAGGAGTTGCTGTAACACTTGTTTCTGAAAGAATATATATTGGAGGTGCTTCTCGCATCGGCCATTAAAAGTAAGTAAAGTGCAGCTGTCGACCTTTTCCGGTGAGAACATTCCTTTGATGGGACAAGTAACTGTTGAGGTAGAATATGGGAATCAGAGTGGTGATCTACCACTGGCAATCGTAAGAGGTGACAGACCAGGCTTCCTTGGCTGTAACTGGCTCAAAAATTTCAAACTAGACTGGGCAAACATCTTCTCAGTTAAACCAGGAAGGGGCTGTGACAATTCAGATTCTGAAGAGAAGCTAATGGGCCAGTGCAAAAAGTATGCCGACCTGCTGGAAGAGCATCGAAACCGGCAGAAGGAAATGGGGGTGCTGCAGAAGAAGCAGACAGGTGGCGGAAAAGGACGGCCTGGGGAGCGAACACAGCAAGGCCATCCTGGCACGAAGCAAGTTGGAGAGCCTCAGCAAGAAGCTGCAGAGGAGGCACAATCGCTCGCTCAAGGACAAAGGCCTACAGAGAACCCGTCTGGAGGAGGAGAAGCGAAAAAAGGTGACGTCCCACATCCTGCCACGCTCTACGACATCAAAGTTCAGATGGAGCAACAAAACAAAAGGAACGCCAGTCTGCAGCAATAGAATGTCGAGCTGGCCGAGAAGCTGTTGGGTTTATTCTGTATGACTATTATACATATATGTGTAGTTATTCATTTGGTCCTTTGGAGCTTTGGAGGTCAATATACCGGCGCAGGAACCCAGGCGCTGCTGTCCGACATCTGGATTAAGAACGTGCACGGCGTCTTCAACACCCTTTTCCGGGCTGGAGTTTTTCGGAGGGGGCGCCTGGATTCCCAGGGGTTGAAGACTTTTCCTGCTGGAGGGAGACATTTGGTGCGATCTCGGGTAAGTCCACATTAATGTCTGCATGTTGTGACGGAGTTTTCCAAATGTGTTAAAGGGGCATTGAATGTGAAGGTCCATTCTGGGTATTGTGACTCGCGTCCTGCGGTCACCAAATCAGTTGCAAAATCCCTTCCAACAGATGTGCATGACCGGTTGACCAAGTCGGGGGGAACCGTGGGGGAATGGTCAAAAACATAGTGAAAAACACTATCACCGCTCGAGAAGCCGCTAATGAATGACATGATGCTTGAACAATATCCCATGATCGAGGTTGCAACCCTAATGTGGAGAGTGAGCAACCCCGTGATATTTTGGTGGTTAGAACTTGGACTCAGGACGACGTGAAAAAAGCCGTAGACGGCGTCACGCCGCACAAAATAGACGTGGGGGAATTTGTTTGCAAATGTAGGATATTAGACGGTCGTATCACTTGAATGGAGTAAAAACGCAGCAGATTTGGATGGCCGTGTTAAAAGGTGATTGGCATGCTATTAGTGGAAATTGGGATCTAAAATCTGATTGTGGGCCATTAGATCATGATAGCCTCTGCGGAGGAAGAAATCTTCTACCAAGATATAGAAGGAGGGCATAGAAAGTTTAACAGGAATAACTGGAGAAAAGATGCGGGAAGGTTCAATAAAGATCAGAAAGTCAAAAGTAAGACATGTTGGATTTGTGGGAAAACTGGGCACATTTCGCAGGATTGCCCAGACAACAGAGCCTCCAGGGCTGGGATTCAATCAGCATGGCTAGGCGTGAGGCCTGGGCACAGTGGGAAAAACGATGATGTTGAGTATGGGGGAGTGGAGCTGAATTTAGCGGAAATATTGGCGCTTGATACAATAAACCTGAGATTACATTGTTTGTGAATGGGGTACGGTTGAAGTTTTTGTGTGATACTGGAGCTTGTAAAACTGCAATTAGAGTGGATATTCCGGGAACTCGGCACATGAAAAAGAAGGTTTATGTGACGACAGCTGGTGGGCAGGTCGCTGCTGTTTCAGAGATGTTTCCGGTTTGGATAAGGGATACGGAAGGGGAAACATGTAAGATGTCGGTGTTGGTGGTGCATGAGTGTCCTGTCAATTTTCTGGGTAGGAATGGCCTGTTACAATTAGGATTGGCGTTAATCCCCTCCGCTAGTGGAAATATGGTGGTTAAAAGGCGAAGGGAAATTAATTGTGGCCAATTAAATGTTTTGCAGAGGTGCCAACCTGCTTTCTTTTACTATACTCTGGATGTGTCTGATAATACGCCGGCTTGCGTGGGAAACTGTTTGTTATCTGCAGCCGCTGTTTTTTTTGAGATGCAGGAGAGTGTGGAAAGCATAGACTCCCTCCATGTTATGATGTGGTGCAAAATGACGGAGGGGCCTGACGAAATTTATGAAAACAAATTGAGACAAGTCACGCCGTCTGAGATTAAGTTAGAATATCTGTACACGAACGGTATTTCTACAGTTGTGGCTGGGGTCGAGTTGTCAGGAGAGTATAAGACTCTTTTTCTTGAGTGGGGAACTCCACACATTGTATTATACAAGCCATACAACCAGGAAAAGGAGGTGATATGTGACTTTATACAAACAGCCCGCGGGACAAGTGATTGGATGATGTTGGATACAGGGCTTGAGTATAGCGAAAGTACGGAAACATACAGAAAGGCGGTGTTTCAAACTGTGGGGGTGAATGTGGGAATTTACCTGCTATGACTAACACAACCAACTAAGGAAGTATATCTGTTATCGGAAGAGGAGGAGGAGCTGTTAGCAACAGTCCCTCCTGAGGTAGGGTCTAAAGGACCTTCCGATGTAGGGCTCGTTAAAGGGGTAATACAGGTAGTGATTAGACCAAAAACTGATTTTAGGCCATGCATACGACAATATCCACTAAAACCTGATGCCTTAAAGGGAATAAGTCCAGTGATAGAAGATTTGTGAAGGCCGGGGGTGATTATTGAATGTGATGATTCACCTTGTAATTCCCCCTTTTTTCCAGTAAAAAAGGCGGCTCCTTCTGTGGGATGGAGGATGGTTCAGGATTTACAAGCGGTAAACTCTGCAGTTATTCAGCGTGCGCCGTGTGTGCCGGACCCACACACACTTCTGAATAATTTGGATCCAGAGGCGGCATTTTTTACGGTGATTGACATAAGTAATGCTTTTTTCTCCATCCCAAAAGATCGAGATAGTCTATATTGGTTTGCGTTTACGTTTGGTAGGAAAAAATACACTTTTACAAGATTACCACAGGGATACTGTGAAAGACCCACGATATATTCACAGATAATGAGTAGCAGTGTGGCAAGATTCCAACCACCGGGAGGTAGCCAGATTATTGTGTATGTGGATGATGTCCTAGTGGTGTCGCCTAGTGTGGACGTGTGTAAAATGGACACTGTGACATTGATAAGACACCTGGCGTTGGAGGGCCACAAAATAAGCAGAAACAAATTGCAGCTTTGTAAAGAGCAAGTGAAATATTTGGGACATAATCTGGTGAAAGGTGGGAAAAAGATTTTGGATGACAGGAAAAGGGTGGTGTTGGACGCACCCAAGCCGCTAACTAAAAGGCAAGTAATGTCATTTTTGGGTCTTACTAATTACTGCAGGGCGTGGGTTCCAAATTATGCAGAAATTTTCCCCCCTTTCTAAATTGATGAATGAAGAGGGGTTAAAGATGTGCTCGGCTCTGAATTGGACAGCAAAGGCTGAGAAGGCGTTTTGTACGATAAAGCAGATGCTAGTTGCTAGTGGGATTTTGGCATTACCTAATTATAATAAACCTGTTGTGCAAATGGTGGACTGTAGAGAGGGAGTATATGACGTCTGTGTTAACTCAGGATTTCGGAGGAAAGTTGAGGCCTGTTGCATATTTGTCAACCAAATTAAATAAAGTGGCCTGCGCACTTCCTCACTGCGTGCGTGCGGTTGTGGCTGCTTCCATGGCAGTGGAGAGCAACGACACAATAGTACTCTTTCATTCTTTAACCCTTAGGGTGCCGCATGCAGTGGCTGCATTGTTGTTACAGACTAATATGAAATTTTTGTCTCCAGCCAGACGTTTGTCTTGCATAGCCATTTTGCTTTCACAACCGCATCTCACACTCGAGAGGTGCGTTAAAATTAATCCTACTTAAGCTACTTTGTTGCCAATTCCAGGGGATGGGGAACGGCATGATTGCCAAGCATTAGCTGAAGAGGCTACGAGGTGTAGGAAAGATTTGAAAGACCAACCACTGGACAGCGGTGAGGTCCTATTTGTTGATGGTTCTGCTAGGATGGATGAAATGGGAAAAGTAAGGGCAGGGTATGCGGTTGTGACCGCGACTAAAGTTTTAAAGGCAGAACCATTGCCGTCAAATTACTCAGCGCAAGCAGCGGAATTAGTTGCATTGACGGAAGCATGCATCTTGATCACCAATGGTGTTGTTACGATTTATACAGATAGTCCATATGCGTACTCGTCGTGCCATGTTTTTGCTAGTTATTGGGCAAATAGGGACATGGTCTCGTCTACGGGTAAAGCAGTGACTCATGCCAAATTATTACAACAGCTGATAGCTGCGGTTCAGCTTCCAAAACAAATCGCTGTTTGTAAATGTGCGGCACACACTTCAAAAAAGGATCAGGTTTCCCTGGGAAATGCCTTTGCTGATAAGACGGCGAAGGAAGCAGCAGGGAAACCCTTTATTGGGATGACTGACTCTGTATATAAAAACAATATACTATCGGATGACATTTTAGCGAAAATGCAGTTACATAGTCCACAATTGGAATTCAAAAAATGGATTGACAATGGGGCAAATTAGGAAAATGGGGTTTATACCAGTATTGATGGGAAGCCAATCTTACCAAGAAACTTGTTTAGGTGGGCTGCTATTTTGAGTCATGGGAAGTCACGTCTCAACAGGGCGGATGGTGGCCTTAGTACAACGCCACTACAAGACATACGGTTTTAATCTATATGCAAAACATTTCTGTAGAGCATGTTTGATTTGTGCTCAGCATAATTCCCAAGGGGCTGTACGGCTAAAACGCGGAGAATTCCCAAAAGCTACATATCCATTTCAAAAGATACATATGGATTTTATTGAATTAAGTAAGAGTCCAGGGAAAAAATACTGTTAGGTCATTGTGGATGCCTTTTCAAAATGGGTTGAGATCTTCCCAGCAAAAACCGCGGACACTTTAACAGTAACGAAGGCATTATATAAGAATATCCATAAATATTATTTATTCCAAGAAAACCATCTATAGTGATAATGGTACCCATTTTGTTGATAGGATAATTGAAGGAGATGGCACTAGGTTCCATATTTCGCTGCAAAATCATTGTGCATACCATCCACAATCAGCTGGCCTTGTCGAAAGAATGAATGGAACCATAAAGAATAGACTAAAAAAATGCATGGATGAAACAAAAAGGCCATGGAGAGAATGTATTGATTTAGTAAAATTATATACGTATTAATATCACAGCTTCAAATGTATTAACCCCATATGAAGTCGTGTTCGGTAGACCTTACAAATTGCCATTATTCACTACACAATGGGAATTGGATGATGAGATAAATTTAGCAGACTACATGAGGAAATCTTTAGAAAAGCGCACCGAGCTTAAGTTACCAGAGGGAGATTTTGCTTCTCAACAGGAAACGGACGGAGCGACGGTGGTTCCTGGAGACTGGGTGCTGATACGCAGCATAAAAAAGAAGCATTGGAGCGACGCGAAGTGGGAGGGTCCATACCAAGTGTTGCTACCCCACCCCAACTGCTATCAAGATAGCTGAGAGAGCTACCTGGATCCACCTTTCACAGAGTAAGAAGGTTATCTCAATTGAAACGTTCCAAGGGGAAACTCTCCCAACAAAACCAAAAAGTCATGTTGAAAACAAAAACAATCATTGCCCTTAGGGCAATGGGATTGATGTTTGTGATTATATTCCCATCCACAGTAGGGCTGCTTTCTACATTTGGAGAAAAAGGAGGAGGTGTTTCAGTTGAGGTACACCTTCTTACAAAAGGGTAAAAAGGGAAGCTGTCCCTGGGAAAAAAAAATATACGACATGACAACACCCACTAAATCAAATTTGCAAACGTGTTTTAAAGATATTGTTCCAAGAGAAAACGTGCATACAATATTCTGTTTTCCAAACAATTAGACTGCGGAAATCTATCTTTTCTGGGAAAAATTAACTTTAGAAACACGGTTATCCAAAACAACATACAAGGGATCAGCCTATGGGGAGGGTATGAGGTGTATATAACGGCTCAGAAACTGGTCAAAATTGTAAAGCTTGGAGTACACGACCTTGCGCGAAAACCATCAGGTCCCTGTTAAAATTAACCCATACGTTGGGAGGATTGCAGAAAGTCATCCAGACGGAAACATTTAAATGCGGAAAAGAGCCTTGTCAAATGTATTTCCTAAGACCATGGGCAAGTGGAGAAGACATGTTTTTCAAATTTTACATTTGGGTCTCAGCAGAAATAACCACACTTATGGATCTGGAGGGAGAAAATTTGGAGAAGGGGACGCCCGGGTCGGCCGTAATCAGATTGAAAGGGAAAATGACCAGGGATGAGGAATTCATTACTGCGACAGGGGTTTCCCAAACATGTAATAATTGGGGCTATAAATCAATCTTGTATAGCATGTATGGGGCCTCGGCCTCTCTTACGAATAGTACCCGCGCAGTGGCTTACCAGTGTCTGTTTTTCCATCTACAGTGGAAGAGATACAATTGGCGGCTCAGACTGGTGGGATAAGACCTTTGGAAAATATAAGGATTTGGCTACATCTATTGTGGTGACTACCGGCATATTTACCACTATCCTACCATTGTGTGGGTGCTGTCTTATCCCCTGTTTGCGCTCCTTGCTAAGCCGACTTATAACTACTGCAATTGCCCCTACAAATTCTAAAGTACATGAGTTGTATCTTATGAGACATGTCGGGGAAAGCAGTGAGGTCCAGGAGTACGGTAATTCCGAGGACCAATTGAACGAATATGATTATGTTCTTTCTCTTTCAGACCAGCCATGGGAGTAAGGAGTAGGCGGGAAAAATCACACTCACCCGACATTTCCATTTAGTGATTACTAAGAAATGATTAATAACATACATATTACAAATAGTAGAGAGAGAGAGAGAGAGAGAGAGAGAGAGAGAGAGAGGGAGAGAGAGAGAGAGAGAGAGAGAGAGAGAGAGAGAGAGAGAGAGAGAGAGAGAGAGAGAGAGAGAGAGAGAGGGGGGGGGGAGAGGGAGGGAGAGAGGGAGGGGGAGAGGGAGGGAGGGAGCGGGAGGGGGAGGGGGAGGGGGAGGGGGGGAGAGTTGAGAGGGGAGAGGGGAGAGGGAGAGGGAGAGAGAATAAAAGGATCTGATCACAGATGCCTCCATTATTGAAAATTGAACTTGGAAATACTAATTGATAAATCGACCTGTCTTCTTTTCAAGTACATTTTACTCATTTTCTTTTGATTTATTGTCAAAGTTACGGGCTAAAAGTACACTAAGACTTTTATTTGTTTGATAAAAATTACCATCTAAAGTAGTAGTAGTAGAAATTTAGATATTAAATTCTTGCAAATATAATTTTGAGAGCTGGTTTCAATAGTACTTAGATATTAAACTCTCTTTTGATTCAACAGTAGATATTTAGTTATTAAACTCTCTTTCTCATGAATCAACAGTAGATAATAAACTCTCTTTCTCATGAATCAACAGTAGATATTTAGATAGTATACTCTCATGAATATAATTTTGAGAGCTGGTTTCAATAGTACTTAGATTTTAACCTCTCTCATGAATCAACAGTAAATGTTTAGATATTTGTTGGGTTTATTCTGTATTACTATTATACATATATGTGTAGTAATTCATTTCTTTGTTAAATCATTAAAAGTCTTTCTATTGTTCGGCTCGAGGTCATACACTGCGGCCTAGTCCACTCTCACATGGACTTCTCCAAGGATTGTTGACGCTACATCTCACCTAGTATCGGGCTGTGAGGGTTGTTGATCGGGCAAGGACTCGATATCTGCCATTTCCAGCAACGGAGCCCATAACAAAAATGTTGTTTCTGCCACATCCATAACACTCGTGACGCACTTCGGGCTTCTTTATGTAATTGTTATATGATTGTTAGGTCAAATGAAGGCGTGATTGTTTTATCTCAAATGCCTTAAAGCTGTACGCAAAATACTGTTCGAGAGGATACTTTTGAAGATCTCCTCCCTTAAGGTTTCTTATTTGTGATCCAATCTATTTAATTAAATGTCAATAATTGAATAATCTGCCTGCAGTTATTGATAATTAAAAGAAGGGTAATTTTTAATGAACCTATCAATATTAAACTCTTGTTGAGAGCTGTTTTCAACAGTACTTACTCTCTGTCATCATTTGACTGGCGACCAAAAGACAGGGACCAACGGGACCAAACGTCCGGCGACCAAACGTCTGGGTGACCAAACGTCCGGGGACCAAACGTCTGGGGACCAAACGTCTGGGGACCAAACGTCTGGGGACCAAACGTCTGGGGACCAAACGTCTGGTGACAAAATGTCCGGGTGACCAAACATCCGGGCGACCAAACGTTTGACTACCAAACATCCGAAGACCAAACGTCCGGTGACCAAACGTCCGGTGACCAAACGTCCGGTGACCAAACGTCCGGTGACCAAACGTCCGGTGACCAAACGTCCGGCCAGGCCAATTCTGTGATATGCAGGGTATGATGACAATTAGGCTTTTATTGTTAGTTGAGTCAGTGATGATGACAAAGCCTATGTCCGATTATTATTATTATAGCAAATATTTGCTCGAAATCATAGAGAGCCTCTCGCGGCCTGGACACCTTGTCTCATATCTCAAGGTGAATAGTTGCTCTTAATTTTACTCCTATCTCAAATTCCTCATATGTCGGGGCACCTGTATGCAAAGGTATTACTGTAGCTTGAAGTACGCAGGCAGGCTATTTTTAGCGTCAGTTCTTTTTACCCCAATAACAGGAACGTCCGCTGGCGGTCACAGTCCCGTTACTACTGCTGCTTTGACATTGCGAGTAAAAAATGAAGCCGAATTTATTTAATGTTCACAAGTTGTGGCGTGATTAAATTCATTATTACATTTGTTATAACTTTATATATTATAATACATAAGAGAAAAATTAAAATGGGTTGCCCGGTGGGGCGAGTGGTTAGCGCATCGGCCTCACAGCTCTGGGTTCAAATCCAGGTCATGTCTATCTGTGTTCTCCTCGGGCCTGCGTGGGTTTCTTCCGGGTACTCCGGTTTCCCCTAAATTGCCCCTTGGTAAGGCTATGTGTGTGCATGGTTGTCCTTTGTCTACCCCCAATTCAGAGTGTCCCCCACCCCTGGCATGTAGACAGCTGGGTTTGGCTCCAGCACCCCCTGTCACCCTAATGAGGATAAAGTGGTTCAGAAAATGAAAATACTTTTAAAAACCTGTTTCATGTAAATATATGCAACAAGAGTGGATAATAAGAAAATCCAAAATGTGGCATAAAGTACGTGACCAAATGCATACAATTTCAACTCATAATTTTTATGATAAAAATATAGTCTTTCCTACATAGTCGAAACGATGCATTTTCCCGGCATAAATTCATTCACCCATTCATTTTTCATTTTATCCTCACTCGGGTTGCGGGGGTTGATGGAGCCAATCCCAAGGGACTTCGGGCCGCAGACGGGGTAAATAGACACCCTGAATAGACCCATTAATTCTCTCGCTCATACCTCGGGCAATTTAGAGTGTCCAATCAGCATACCATGCATGTCTTTGGAATGTGTGAGGAAACCGGAGTACCTGGAGAAAACCCACGCAAGCATACATGCAAAATTCACACAGGTGGACTGACCTGGCTTTGACCCCAAGACCCTAGAGCTGAGGCCCCTGGGCCAACCCACGGCATAATGAAGAAAAATAGAAATTGCTCATTCATCCATTTTCCGTGCCACTTATCTTCACAAATGTCGCAAGGACGCACTGGACACAATCTTAGCGAACTAGGAATTTGACCCCTCTATCAGAACTGTGAGGCCGAACAGCCACTCACTCGCCACTCTTGACCACGTTCAAACATTTGTACTAAAGAGTTACACAAGTGCCTAAAAAGTTTATCGTGTTCCCAGATTAAGAATGCAGCACATATTCATGGGTTACCATTGACAATAATAGCCCAATTCATTTAAACTGGGAGGACTGGTTGCAAATAGTACTCATATTTTTGATCTGTTGACGACGAGAGATGTGCGATGAATTTTTATCTGGTGGTCAAATTGGATTGAGGGTCGGTCTTTCGTTGTCATTGGCAGTGAATTAATAAATTATTTTAAAAAGATTTTGAAAAAAATTAGCTCTGGTAGACATCATGATACTAATGAATTGGGACAAATATGGTGCAGAATATGACCTTTAGCCCAATTTTTGAACACTGTGCTCACCAAGTTGACTTCACATTAACAGACTCACTTTGGCACTCATTTGCAACACCACTTCGGGTGTTTGGGTTTCAGATTTCAGAAAATAAATACTTGGTCATCACCACTTCATACGTACGCATAGTTTGTTCAATCTCAATTTATGATATACAAATTTAAAAAAGATACTTAATTACAATTTTTTTCTTTCATTAGTGGCCATCCAATGAACAAACTGAATTTATTTAAATAAAGTATTTTCAATACACACCAAAAACCAAGTAACAAAAGGCCAAAATGCAAAAAGAAATGCAAGTTATCTTACCGGTTGACAAGAGGACGACCAGAGAACTGTGAAACAATGGGCTTCTCTGTTCTATTAATGTATAATCGATTTCTCCTACTTTTCCAGCCCTTTCTCTCCTTTAAAAAAAAAATCAGATTTATGTTCTTGGGAGCAAAATGGCGCCCCTCACTGTTAAAATAGCCAAATTGCAATTGGTCACGCCTTTTTTAAAAATGTCTCATCTCATTTTCTGAATCACTCTATCCTCACAATGGTCGCGGGGGGTTCTGAAGCTAATCCCAGCTGATTTTGAGCCCGAGGCAGGGTACACCCCGAACCGGTGTCCACCCGATCGCAGGGCACGAGGAGACCAACAACAATTCACGCTCACACTCATACCTAGCAGCAATTTAAATTGTCCAATCAGCCTACCATGCACGTCTTTGGAATGTGGGAGGAAATCGGAGTGCCTGGAGAAAACCTACGCAGGAGAACATGTGAACTCCACACAGGTGGACTGACCTGAATTTGAATCCAGGCACGTTTTTCCTAATGGGGTCTGATTTTCATTATTTCTCGCCAAGTCCCTTGTTGCTTTCCTTTGCCTCCTGCCTACGTTATTAAAGTATAATTTGAGCACCACTTCCCTCATCTTCGCCTGCTTTTCTGCGATTGGGTCCTATTCCTAGTTACCTCACCTCGACGTCTTGTCACAGACGTAACAAAAACATAAAGGATGAAAATTAACTTGAAGAAAATAAAGACAGTTGGTGAGATAAAATATTCATTCATTTTTCATTCATTTTCTGAACCACTCCATCCTCACTAGGGTCGCGGGGGCACTGGAGCCTATCCAACCTCACTTCGGGGGACACCGTGTATCGGTGGCCAGTCGATCGCAGGGGCACAAGCAGACAAACAACCATTCATACTGACACCCATACCTAGGGGTGATTTAGAGTCCAATCAGCGTATGATGCATGTGTTTGGAATGTGGGAGGAAACTGTAGTACCCATAAAAAACCCACGCAGGCAATTCAAACTTCACACAGGAGAACCGGCCTGGATTTAAACCCAGAACCCAAAGCTGCCAAACTCAATCGACCCCATTTCAGGAGTACCCTTGTCCCACTTGCTACGTAGCAACACCGTGTCACTGAAAGATGAGCATTTATGGTCACCCACTGACCCACTAAACCATCCACCAATGCACCGATTCACCCAACCACCCACAAAACATTCAAACCACCCACCTACCCAAAAATCCACCCACCAACCCAACCATCCATCCATCCAGTCATTCATCCGACTACAGAACAAATCTGAAACACAATACCACACGGCTCACAAAATAGGTTTTACGACGCCCAGGTGGAAAAAAATAAAAGCATTTAATTCTGTGTGTACAGTATGATAAAGGTACAAAGTGCTTGTGAGGCAAAACAACTCCGGGGATGAGATTGGACCCAAATATGTGACACCACTGATTTAAAATGTATCTAGAACATAGTAGTTCATATTACCTTCATTTGTCTTTGACATTTGAACCATATTTAAATGTCAAAAATTTTAAAACCACATGATGATTTCAATTCAGATATATACTATAATTTTTGGACGAATATAGAAATTAATTCTCCATTCTGTTCTTATACATTATGGTGGCCATTTGTGGACTTTACCAAAGGGAGTGGAGGAAGCAGGACAAACATGAAGTGAATGACCTCAGGAACATTGTCTCCTTTAATCAGTTGTTTGAGGAGGAAGAATTCACTTTGTAGTGCTTATGGTTAGTACTAGGAATAAAAAATGTGTCACTAGTTAGGTTATTCAGCTCTAGACAAGGTGTGCCATTGCCTACAGATGGCAAACTTAGATGACCCCCCCCCTATGTTACATGTTATTGTCTATTTCAAATGATTATTATTGGAGAGATCCTTTAAAAATCAACCCCCTTTTTTAATTTGTTTTTGTATTTTTTTTCCTGTCCACTTTTTCAGCGTGCCATTCAAAATTCAAAACGTTCAAAATTTAGGCCAGACAACCTCTCCTGGTTTTGTTCCTAATGTTTATGGTAAAAACGCAGGTGAGGCACAGACGTTCAATTCATTTAAACTGGAAAGACTGGTTGTGAATGATCATGCTTCATTGGCAATGATGGCGCTGGACTTTCGATGCTTTTCATTTGCCCGTCCCCAGTCAAAATGGATTGGAAGTCGAGGTACCGTCAATGAGCCACTGAAGAAAGTGATTTGAAAATTCCCCCAAATTAATTGCAATTGACAGAAAAAAATAATTCTATAAGAAGTGACTCGTGGCAAAGCAAGCATCTCCATGCAGTTTTCCTTTTCAAATATGTTTTTCAGATGGAATTTACCATCCAGTATTTACACCCCATTTTACAAAGACTGTTTTACTGCCTACAAATTATTTCTACAAATGACACACAAAAGGGTTTGGGTTATAGGTTAGGACCAGATAAATTCGTTCTAGCAGATAATAAAGCCATGTTGACATCTGGCAGCTATTTTAGTGGAAACACCCAGTGGCGGGCCATGCATTTAAAACCTATGCCTTCAATCCTCCATGCGTGTACATACACAACGACTGGTGCTGCAACAGTAGGATCATTAACACTCACTGTTCCCCCGATTTAGAGCTCTAGGCAGTTCGGTGCAGGCCCTTCTATCTACCTAGGGAGCTAACTATGGTCATTGTAACGCCTGTTTACATCTCACTGGATGGTAACGTTAGCAGGGCACTTAGCCTCCCGCTAGCGGCACACGTTCTACTTGCCGAAAGACATTTAGCCGACTGACATTTGGCCAAAGGCCAACTCGCCAAAGGGGCATCTGGCCGAACGTAGAATCAGCCGAACGACTGATAGGCGGACCAACTATCTAGCCGAATATATATATATATATATATATATATATATATATATATATATATATATATATATATATATATATATATATATATATATATATATATATATATATATATATATATATATATATATATATATATATATATATATATATATATATATATATATATATATATATATATATATATATATATATATATATATATATATATATATATATATATATATATATATATATATATATATATATATATATATATATATATATATATATATATATATATATATATATATATATATATATATATACATATACATATATATACATACATATATATATATATATACATATATATATATATATATACATATATACATACACACACACACACACACACAGCGGACGCGAGATTCTGCTCACAAGAATATCACGGGCACTGTCTCTCTCCCTGCAACTCCCTCGTGTATAAATGCAGAGATGCATTTTTTCAGTGTTTTTTCCCCCTGTTAGTCAGTGGGAATGGCGTGTATACTACTTCTCGTTGGCAAGTGGTCGTGTGTTATCCTGTTGTCAGAACATGTGTATGCATCATTTTTGGCAATATTTTGAAGGGAATACAAACCCAAACAACCCTCAATATCGACAGTCCAATATAGTCAGTGTGTAGGCGGGGAAAAAAAGAGCCACCCCGGCCGGGAGAAGAAAGGTATCAAAATGTCAAACTAAATTAGAATTAAGTTTATTGTTAGGTTCAATTAAACTTATTTATGAGTGTGTCTCTCATTATAATCCAATTTGTGTAAATTTGTTAAGAGTGCTTTGACATGCAAAAAAAAATGCAGAGGACACTCTGAACTGGTGGCCAGCCGATTACGGGGCACAAGGGCACAGACAGCGCTGCACACTCACACCCATACCTAGGAGCAATTTAGAGTGTCCAATCATCTCATAATGCATGTACATGTAATGTGGGAGGAAACCCACACACAACCAGTGAGAACATGCATACTCCACCAGGTTGACATTACCTGGATTTGAACCCAGTAATTTAGATCTCTGAGGCCGGCGCACTAACCACTCACGCCAACAGATCCACCACTGATAATGTATATCTTGTTTGTATTATCACTCACAGTCTATTCACAGTGCACAAGTGCTCCTATGTCCAGTACATATTCAGGACTTATCTTGGGACTAATTTTACACGTTCGCCATGGTTGTCCAGGAATGCAGGAGATATTTCAACTCTTTCTGAAGGATCCTGCCATTATTCTCAAGGCCTAAGTGATAACAAAAGTTAATTAACAGAAGAGTTAGCCATAGGTAAAAAAAAACTCCATAATTGGAACTTTTAAACTGAAACACACCCAAAAACTGTTATGCAAACAGGAGTTAGATATTAAGTGGTTGTCGTTCTTGCAATCGCTGGTTTGTGAGAAATGACCCTGATTGAGAGAGTGTCCGCCTGTCGTCCAAAATCTTTCCAGAACAGAAGACAACCATGCGGCATTGTGGGTAGAGGTAAAAAAAGAACAATGTCAATAATAGTTGTAAATTTTCAAAGAACTTATATTTGACGACAACCTGCAACAACACACAGAGACAGAATTTGTAACAATATTCAGCCATGTACTATTCATCTGTGAAAAAAAACATCTTGGTGTATTATTTTAATATGACTGTACCTGTGTTATTCCAGTTTACAAAAATAAAATATTAGCAAATTAGTCATATTGTATCATATTTGCTGACGCGTTTTCACAGAAAACTACGAGAATCCCATAATGATGTGTACGATATCCACCACAGATAGAATGTTTACACGTGCGGTCAACGGCCTCTACAAAAGCGGTCTACAAACCGAGCGGACAATTACCCACAAAGAAAACACTGTGATCCCTGAGTCCAAGCCCTGGGCGCCTAAATATGAGCACGTGTACTCTTCCAAAGTACATAGTGTGTTCATCTATATACAAGTAGCATGCAGACACAACTAGCAGTTTAGTATCGGGTGACATTAAGGCTGCATGTCACCATAACAAATTTAAGCTCTAAACAGTAAGTGAAGGATATTTTAGGAACCCATGATACGTTCCCAGAAACATTTGCTTGTGAAGGACACCAATTGGCAAATGTCTATTGATACTCCGCTAGCGCCTTAAAGGTGATTGTGTTAACAATTCTATTTTCAGAGATTCCTAGTACATTTTACTTTGCGTCTATGTGATGAGCCAACATGCCATCTGGATCAGTGAAATTGGAAAGCATCAAAAAGCTTGGATACGAGAATCACACCTATGAGAATGCAGATGAAGGTAAAACATTTACAGTGGTGGTGTCAAATTCATTTAATTAATACCTTCCTCTTGGGGCAGTTACAACTATCAACCCAAATGTATGTATCTTCGTGTGATATCATTACATGTAGACATAATTGAATGGTATGTAGTTAAACGCATAAGCATGATACGTAATTATACATTCTTGCAATATCGACGTTTTTTAGTTGAGAAACCAATGCACTCTCCTGTGAAGTCCTAAAAAGTCACTCATTCTCCCACTCACCCACAAAGAAATTGTAACATATTCTCTACGTTTTGCAGAATCAGCTGGCTCTTACATGTAAGTATTTAAATTTATGGTGTTTCTTTGAATGCGTTTGTGTGAGTCCGTACCAATTAATTGCCTTGAAGTAATCAATAATATAACAATGAAGCCATTACAATAGTAAAAAGAGTGTCAATTGCTTTCCCTTAATTTTAAATAAGTGGTGTTATGTAAAAATTACTGTGGATTCAAGGTTAAAAATAGTTCCTTGGAGCAACTTTGGTTCATCTATGACTACATCAATGTTTTCATGCAGGACAATGGCAGCTCCAGAAGAAAAGGAGAAGTGAGTGAGTTCGAACATTACTCAGAGATACATATATACATATATACATATATATATATATATATATATATATATATATATATATATATATATATATATATATATATATATATATATATATATATATATATATATATATATATATATATATATATATATATATATATATATATATATATATATATATATATATATATATATATATATATATATATATATATATATATATATATATATATATATATATATATATATATATATATATATATATATATATATATATATATATATATATATATGTATATATATATATATGTATATGTATATGTATATATATATATATATATATATATATATATATATATATATATATATATATATATATATATATATATATATATATATATATATATATATATATATATATATATATATATATATATATATATATATATATATATATATATATATATATATATATATATATATATATATATATATATATATATATATATATATATATATATATATATATATATATATATATATGTATATATATATATATGTATATGTATATGTATATATATATATATATATATATATATATATATATATATATATATATATATATATATATATATATATATATATATATTATATTTATATTTATATATATATATATATATATATATATATATATATATATATATATATATATATATATATATATATATATATATATATATATATATATATATATATATATATATATATATATATATATATATATATATATATATATATATATATATATATATATATATATATATATATATATATATATATATATATATATACATATATATATATATATACACATACACACATACACACATACACACATACACACATACACACATACACACATACACACATACACACATACACACATACACACATACACACATACACACATACACACATACACACATACACACATACACACATACACACATACACACATACACACATACACACATACACACATACACACATACACACATACACACATACACACATACACACATACACACATACACACATACACACATACACACATACACACATACACACATACACACATACACACATACACACACACACACACACACACACACAGGTATACCTCTACCTACAAAATTAATTGGTTCCACTTTTTTTTTCCTATCATGAAATTCCGTAGGTGGTAAAGCAGTATTTGACATGTAAATTTTCTAACTGCTCCATGGTCCTCACACAACTACCAAATAATCCCTTGAAAATTGGTCAACATGTCCCAATTTTGTAAGAAAGATGTGAGAAACACAAAAATTATGTTTTCGGCAGTGCCTCCTTAGCCGGTAACCGATCAAATTGTCCCAGGGGCTATTTAGCCGGTAACCTATTATTTAACATTGAGTGAATAGGGCAGGGGTGGCCAACCAGTCAGAGACCAAGAGCCACATTTTTTACTGTGTTACCGCAAAGAGCCACATTTTTTACTGTGTTACCGCAAAGAGCCACATCACACACATACCTTTGCTCAGCCAGATTTCTTGTAAATGTCACACACCAGCATAGTAATGACATAAATTGACTCCTACAGTACTAACAGCACAGGCCAGTCATTATCAACAATGAACATTGTGTGCACTGTCTCACACAGACAAACTCTCAGTTCAACCAAGTCCACAAACAAAAATATAATAATTTACAATAGCGTTTTTCTTTCACTATGCATGTTACTTAGTGGGACTTCTGTCATAAAATCAGAGCCTATTTTTGCGCAACATTCGCTCCTTGTGAGCTGTCATTTATTATGAATGGCTTTTAACTAGCGCGCCCACCACGTGGGTGTACACCTCACTCTCCTATTGGCTGCTCCCGGCTGAGCACTCTCGCCTTGGTCTGCCTCGCAGGGGGTGTGGCTTTTTCAGCCGACGCTCGATCTTTGGGATACTTTTTGTGTGCGCGACGCCGTTCATTGTCGCTTCTGGTTCACGGGAGCTCTCCCACTCTGTTAAAAACGTTTACTCAAATGACCTTGCTCCTACTGGGAAACTTTGAGGTATTTTCAATTCCAAGCACATGCGCATTGGACGAAAATACCGTATTGAACTCAAGCGAAGTGCACACGCAAATAAAAATAAAACACAAATACAAACTTTGATATGGACATAAGAGCCGCATGAAACCGGGCAAAGAGCCGCATGCGGCTCGGGAGCCGCGGGTTGGCCACCCCTGGAATAGGGCATTTTCTAAACCATTCAACCAATCTTTTTGAAATGTAATGTGTTGTTGCCAATTGATAGATTTTAACATTAGGTGAATAGAGATGTAATGACTATTATTTAGGCAGTGGCTGTTACATATTACAATAATGTATAGTGACAGCTAGTGGGTCATCACTTTAACATGTTCTCAGTTCGACCCATACTGCGTTGCGCTATTGTTTGTATTCAAATAAAGACACGATCTGAAACATGGTGTCAGAAGTGGCTGGCTAAAATGAGAAGCAATGGCAGACAATGCGATTACGGCGCTGGAGGGCATTCAGATATCCGGGGATTTGGCAAAGACCTGGGACGTTTTTCGTATTGGATTTGAGGACTTTGTGCCTCAAGAGCTACATAAGAAACCCGAGGAGGTGCAAGCTGCCGCCTCGAGACGGCTAATGGGTAACGGGTGCCGCCATGTCTATATGCATAACCTGGTATTGACAGATGACCAAAGGAAAGACGCAACTGCCATCTTAAATGCGTTGGGGGAGTATTTTAAAACTGTGAAAAATGTGACTAATGAGAGATATATGTTCGGTTGCTGCAAAACAGGGGACTGATGAGCCAATAAGCAGTTTTTAACAAGGCTAAAGGAAAGAGCTACAGCGTGCGAGTATCGTGGGTTGAAGGATGAGATGATTTGTGAAAAGTTCAGAGTTGCAAGTGAGGACACTCGAAGCCGCTTGCTGCGTGAGCGAGACCTCAAGTTGCCAGCGGCGGTGGAAATATGTCATATGACTTGCTGAGCTGACTGAGAAACGCATGAAAATCATGGAGAGCCCGCAAGTACAAGTGGACAGTGTGCATGCAGTAGAGAGACAGACTGGGAGATATCGAATGCTGGACAAGAGAAGAGAAAGCAGTTGATCGATGCCCGTGAGGTTTTCCCACAGTGCAGACCGGGTGAGGAAAGCAGTCGCTTGACGACGTTTTGGACGCCATGGGGCCGCATGAGGTGGTTCAAGCTGCCATTTGGTGTTTCGGTAGCACCGGAGATCTACTAACGCAAACAGCACGGACTTTGAGCGGGCGTAGCTGGCATTGAACCAATAGCAGACGGCCTCCTGGTTGTTGAGTGTGGGGACACGGACGCCGTACGGGACCACAACAACAACCTACCTGCTCTCATGGAGCGGTGCAGAGCCAGGAAGTTGAAACTAAGTGAGCGAAAGCTGCAATTCAAAATTCAATCGGTTCACTTCCATGGGCACATACTGTCGTCAGACAGACTGAAGATAGACCCAGAAAAAAACACGAGCTGTGGGGGCGATGCCGACTCCCACAGATGCAAAGGCTGTGCAACGCCTCATCGAGTTTGTGACTGTTGGATAAAGATACAGAATGGCACTGGCTGGCCAAAATGAGGACACAGTAAATGAGATGAAGCTGCTGGTCTCCATCACACCTGTTCACCGATACTATGACGTCACAAAACCTATCACCATCCAGAGTGATGCCAGCATGAGTGGGCTTGGATGCTCATTGCTGCAAGATGGACAGCAAGTTTGCTTCAAACTGGGGTTTTACCCATGTCACGTCGTCGCCCCGCCATCCGTAGTCAAACGGCAAAGCCGAGGCCGCTGTAAAGATAGTCAAGTCGCTCTGTAAGCGGGCGAAAGCAGATGGGACAGACGGATGGATGGCCATCCTCCACTGGCGCAACACGCCCACAGAGGGGATGGCCCCCGACCAGCGACTACTAACCAGTTGCAGACAGCCTCCTGCAACTACATGTGGTGGTCCGAGTGACTGACAAGTTGGTGTGGAAACACCGATTGGCGAAACCGACCTACAGGTGCAACCGTGTCGTTCTACGAGTGGCAGAGTGCTCAGCGCAAATAAAGGGTCTGGAACGACGAAGTCTGGAACAGGGAAAGGTGACTGGGACATCAGCCCGGGCAGGGATTGCCCATGGGTCAGGCCATGGGGAATCGCACCGTGCGGAAAGCCCAAGCGCCCCAAGAAGTCTGGCTCCTCGTGGCTCGTCTACACGGACACCAGGACGATGCCAGACACCGGAGAGACGCAACGACTCACCAGGCCAGGGAGTCTACACACGTTGTGGCCGCCTCTCACTGCCACCGCCTAAACTTAATTGGTGATCATTGAAGAGCATACATGAAAAACATGGGTCCGACTAGTGTGTACGCTCCACGCTGCCCTTATTAAACACAGACACACGCATACATAGACAATGACAACACACACACAAAGAAATTGCACTCAAGACTTTGGTTTATTGTTGGATTACTGTTGTTTAGTTGTTTGATTGCTTAAAAAAAGAGATTTTTTTTTAAAATTTTGTTACAAGAATAGTTTAAAGTTACAAAACAGTAATCTAAAGAAAGGAAGATGTTACAGATTGCAGTAATGTATAGTGACATCTAGTGGGTCATCACTCTAACATGTTCTCAGTTCGACCCATAATGCTTTGCGCTGTTGTTTGTATTCATTCAAATAAAGACACCATCTTAAACAGTGGCTCCGTAGCCGTAGTTTCCTATTATTTACCCCACACAGAATTCTTACCGGCTAAATAGCCATATGGGGCCATATAGGCTATTTGACCGGGTACCAGCTAAATAGCCCCTGGGACTATTTGACCGTTCAACGGCTATGGAGCCACTGCCAATCTTGTTAAAATGGACAAGAAAACGTCAAATTGGGCACGACTGGTGAACACTTTTTCAGGATGTTTTTGCCACAAAGACGGGAAGTTTTATTCAGATTTTTTCTTTTGCAATAGTGAATGCCTCTTCCTCTGCTGCCTTCTCATTGAATTCCTCATGTATCGCTGAGCGTTGCATTTATTCATGCGTCCGTTTTGGAGCACATCGACTAACTAACTCGCCATTGTCCTTATTACTGACAACACCGCCCATCACCTCCCCCCGCTGCACAATTTAAGTCACCGAATGCAATGGTTCAGGTCGAGCCACTCGGAGTGTCCCAGTTTCCCCAAGCATAAATATGTTTAAGCAGACAATGGGTTCAAGAAAATGGACAGTTGTTGTGTGAGACAGCCAATTAGAGCCCCTTATATGGTGGATTGAGCTTCTCAAGCGAGAATCAAGGGACCCGTGACAATATTTTAAAATAAAATAACGGATAAGGAATGCACGTATTTTTTGGGTGTTTTCTTCAATTGGAAATGTATCTTATCTCAAGGCACTTATTTACATATAAACAGCTTCTGTAAACTGGAAATTTTACACCGAGAGTCATTTGTAAGTAGAGGTATGACTGTATATACATACATACATGCACAGACACGTGTGCATGCGCACACACATCTACCTACCTACATTTTTTTTTTCCAGAAAAGCACCGGCAATGGAAGAGCAACCTGCAATAAGAGTTGGTTTCTTTCAGCTGGTAAGTTACATATTGTCACAACGGTGAACACAGAGCTGGACTCAAATGCACGAGGCTGGGCTAGAGGAAGTTAGAAGACCAGGGTTTATTGACCTGCAGAAGAACCCAGGTCGGTTGTAGGAAGAAACACAAAAGCACCTGTTTCTAAAATGTGCACTGGGCAGGAAACTCCGGAAATAGAACGCGAGAAGGTTGTTGTGGTTCAGCTTTGTGACAAAGTGATGCACTGGCGACAAACTATTCAAGGGGTATATTAAGGGTCAGGCTAACCACTCACAAGTATCGACAAGAATTACAAGACAAACCTGCCATGGTGGGCACTACGGACAGGAATCCACCGAAATAAAGCAGGAAATTACATAAATTGATTCCCCTGCCCAAGAAGTGTAAGAGTATACTGAGACCCCAATGAGGTCCCTCCAGAACCGGGATGTGGATTGGGCTCCTTAGGGATTGCATGGTAGGGTACCACTTAACGAAGGAGAGCCTGGGCCATCCCCTTGGACAAAGGCAACTTGGCTAATGGCACAAAGCGCACCATTTTTGAGAACCGGTCACTGACAGTCATTATAGCAGTGTGACCTTGGCCTGATGGCAAACCTGTAACATAGTTTATGGAAATATGAGGCCATAGCCTGGGCACCGGAAAAGGTTGAAGAAACCCATAGGAGCATCGTCAGCGTCTTGTTCTGTGCAGACACCATCAGGCTTCCATGTGCTCTGACATCCCACTGCAGGCCAGGCCACCAAAATCGCTGTTTGGTGAATTACGCATATGTGGGAACCAGGATTAAAGGTGAGTGGAGTGTGAGCCCCATGTATGACCTGCAACCTCACACCATCAGGACCATCTAGTAAACTGGGGGAGGGGTGGCGCTGGGTACTCGGCCCGCATCGATTTCGCATTTTACCTGATCTTCCATAGCGAGGGTGTCAGACCCGGTTGGTTCGCGGGCCGCTTTAACATCAACTTGATTTCAAGTGGGCCGGACCATTTTAGATATAATATTTAGATGTTTTTTTTTTGTAAATGGATTAACAAAACTGGATTGAAATCCATGAATATTCCATTTTTTATAGATCTAAAACAATGTTTATTTTAGTTTTTTTATAATATATTTTTAGAATTTAAAAAATGATTTTTGAACAAAAAAACTGAAAAAAATGATTAAAAAAATAAAATTATTGATATGTAAGATATGTAATATGCATCTATACTTCATTTTAATTTGATCCTAAAATAGAAAGTCGGCACTCATGATTTAGTTTCCCGGGGCACACAAAATGATTTGGCCTCCGGGCCACCACTTTGACCTCTTTTCTATAGCCTGCAAGACAGTACAAAATTGAACCAATTGAAAAAGGACCAGCTGGCATGCCTGGGATTGAGCCTCTTGGCTTTGCAAATGTACTCCAGGGTCTTGTGATCTGTCCAAACAATGAAGGGAAGCAAAGCCCCATCCAACAAGTTCCTCCATTCTTTTAATGCCACTTTGACAGCAAGAAGCTCCTTATCACCTATGCAGTAGTTCCCCTTGGCATGTGTCAATTTCTGTGGCAGGAGGGTACACAGGTGGGGGCGGTTGTCCCTTTCAGCCCTCTGAGAGAATCACCCCTCCACGACAAACTGGTGTCGTGTCAGCGATGATAAGTACTGGGGCGGAAACAAACTTTAGAGGGTAGAAAGCCTTAATGGCCTGAGGACTCCATTTGAAAGGAGTACCTGGTGACAAAAGGGGTTGTAGTGGAGCTGCAAGTGCTAAAATTACTGACAAACTTGCAGTTAAAGTGAAATAGCCCAATGAACTGCTACACCCACTTCCTGTTGGTGGTTTTGGGCCAATCCCAAACCACGCACATCTTAGCAGGATCCATTTTTATCTTATCCAGGGATATTATGTGACCAAGGAAACTCATTGAGTGCACATAAAATTTGCGTTTTCAGTCCTACATATAGACGGTGTTCCAAGTGTGGAAGAAAGACATCGGAGCAGTCCGGCACTCATCAGATTTATTTGTGGCTCTTGAACTTAGCTTAGATTAAACAGTATAGTACAGCGACGAACACACCGACCATATTACGCGCAAACTTGGAGATATCATAAGTTTTCTAAGATATCACAAGTTTTCTAAGATATCACAAGTTTTCTAAGATATCACAAGTTTTCTAAGATATCACAAGTTTTCTAAGATATCACAAGTTTCCTTGGTAGGAACAAGGAATATTGTATTCTGCAAACATTTGAAATAATCACAGTACACATAAACTTTAATAGCAAGAATCATTTCACATTGTAGGAACATCCAGAGAACTCCTTCAAGGGTTCGTGAATATATTAAAATGTCATCCAAATATACAAAAAACAAAAAGTTCAAAGTCACGTAAAACAGTATTGATCATATTCCGGCGGGAGCATTGGCAAGTCCGAATGGCATTACTTGGTACTGAAAATCTTCTGAGCCAAGGGAAGCCTACTATGAAGACCTGAATAATCGTATGCCTACAATTATTTTTTCAACTCAAATTTTTGCATGCCTACATTTCTTATTCGGGTGCCTACGATTATTAATTTTTGCCTCAATTCAGTCCGTGCAGCAGCAACATTGTTCTATGTCATTAACTTTCTACGTGTAAAGCACACGTGCTGTTTTTATTAACGTATTAGTACTAGTAAGAATGTGCAATTGCCACTGGTAGAGTTGCAATATACAGAATTACAATGTATTGGTAGGCCTAATATATACGAGACTTACGTTATACGCAATTCATTGCAGCAATTATTTGCAACTGTAATACAACTTTGCAACACGATTATCCGTCACTAATTATCTCGTGCCTACTAATATTCATTATTTTTGGAATTTTCCACTGCCTACTATTATTTCGGTGCCTACTATTATTAATTCATTTGGAATTTTCCACTCCCTACTATTATTCCAGTGCCTACAAGAATTCGGGTCTTCATAGTAGGAGTAACTGGTGCATAGGAGAGTTGATTACATGGTACATCAATCACATGGCTATCAATTTTCATGGTAGTGGTCCATACGGGGTCCCTTCCCGCCAGGGAGCATGTCATGCGGCGATGGGAGCAATGCTATTTGTAGAACGTCATCTAGCGAGCAATCAATTAGGTTTTCGTCTGCTCCTGAATCAATGAGGGCATTGAACTTGTGTTGGCGATGATGAAACTTGAGTGTCACACTGTGATACTGTGCTAGAACCTGGGAAAACCAGGGCCAGACATGGCTCCCCTACCGGACACAAGGTCCGCTAATGTCCCTCCTGCGAACAGCGAAAGCAGCGTCTTTTGCGAAAACGACGCTGTCTCTCTTTCGGGGTGAGTCTAATGCGGCTAATCTGCATAGGCTCCTCTGGAGCAGTGGTGGTTGGTTTGGTGTCTATCAGTGCAGGTCGCGGGGCATGACCTGTGAAAATGATGTGATGCCTTTCCCTTTGCGTTCACGGAAACAGGGGCCAAATCCACCTTGGAGTCCAGGTCTGGTGGATTTTCATAAGTTGCCAGATGGTCCTTGATATTTTTGGAGAGACATCGGTGAAATGAGTCCCATAGAGCTGAGTCATTCCATCTAGATACCGGCGCTGCAGCCTGTAATCAGTTTACGTAATCAGCCACACTGAGCCTTCCCTGCCGGAGGTTCTCCAGGGCCCACACTGCTTTGATTGTCAAGGCCCGCCGGTAAAACACTCTTAAGCGGGCTGTTGTGAAATGCGCTACTCAGATGCAGGCTGGGGATCCTCTATACCACTCTATTGTTGCCCATTTATTTATTATCCATTTATTTAGGTCTAAAATGTCTTTTCCTGTGTCTGTTCTTGCTACTCCAACAAAGTGAATTTCCTGAGTGCAGGTTAATAAAGTTTTAACTAAACTAAACTAATTTAGATGCTCCCTGTGTGAGGTATGAAACCATTTAGGCCAGGTTGGCCTCATCAGTCCAAATGATTGGATCATGACCTTAAATTAAATGGCGCACGGAAACAAAAAGGTGCGGCAGTCTCCTCCAAGAACCTGTCAGGAGGCGTGGGGTGAGGGAGTCCAGTGAACTGTGGGACCCAAGAGCCATTGACAGGGGTTCAGGAGGACAAGATGGCGAGGTAGAGGGTTAACTGCTGCTGCGGAAGCATGATAACCGAGCAACAACTGTAGTTTGTGGATCTGATGTGCCTCTCTCATTTCCATAGCACTGCTCTTGGGAAAACTGTACGACTGCCCGATAAGAGCATGGATGTGTTCTTCCTGCCTCTTTGGCTTCCCTCCCGAGGCACTCAAGACAGCTCTTAGCTTTTTGGCCTCTGCGGAGTCCTAATTGGCTAGTGCGTTCTGTCACAGCTGTGAGGTGGACACACCGCTGGACTCATATGCACGAAACTGGGCAAGAGGCAGTTTGAGGACCAAGGTTTATAAAGAAAGTCTTTGTGGCCCAGCTTCACGACAAAATGACACACTAGCAATTGACAACAACATAAAGGGCTATAAACAAGGGCTAGCGTAACCACATACAGGTGTAGACACTTAGATGATTATAAGACAAGCCTGCCATGGTAAGCACTGCAGATAGGACCTCAGTAATAAGACAGGAAATTACATAACTCCGCTGAATGCGAAGTGTAACACGTTTTTTTTTGTGTGTGACTATTGTAAAATTCAGTGAATCCTTTAGAGATATCTTGACCCGAGAATGGCCCGAGTTCTTTGTTTCAATGAATCCTTTAGAGATACTTTGACCTGGAAATGGCCCGAGTTCTTTCTTTCAATTAATTATTTGCAAATAATTTATTATATTTTACATTTTATAAATATATTTTATAAAGTTCTACTTTTTCCCCTCATTTAATTTTTTTTCTTTCATTTTTAATTGTCATTCGTATTTTCATTTTTAAATTTTATTGATGTAAATGTGGGAAAAAAAATTTAATTTTAAAATTAGCATTTTACTTTTAAATACTTAATTTCTATAGTTGCTTAGGTGCATTTTAAAATACTAACTCATCTCTGTTACATACTATATGCAGTTCCGTTTTGCCACGTGCAAAGAAGTGCTGATGATGGTGGTGGGAAGCATATGCGCCGTGCTCCATGGCTCAGCTCAGCCCCTAATGCTGCTGGTGTTTGGCCTGCTGACTGACACATTCATCGAATACGACATTGAGCTGAATGAGCTGAGTGATGAGCGGAAGGAGTGCGTGAATAACACCATCCAATGGAAGAACTACACTGACATGATTGCAGGCATCAATCAGTCATACTGGATTTTTAGCAACAATTCAAACCTGATGGCCAGGTCATGTGGGTACGTTGGTTGTTACTGTATTTTTTGATTCAGAGAACCACCTGGTCAAAATGCACAAAGAAGAACAAAAAACACAAGTTGCAGTCCCTAGGTATAAATGTGAGCATGAATGGTTGTCCGTGTCGTTGTGCTCGTGGTTAGCTTGGATAGGTTGTAGCACCCCACGTGACCCCTGTGAGGATAAGTGGTTCCTTAACAGGAATCAATGAGTTGTATCACTCCTAATCGACCGTAGTTCAAGATAATGATAATAATTTTTTTCTCAAAAAAGCCAAAGTGAAGCGCCCCCATTAATGTGTGGTAAGAGCATTACAGCCTCACAGTTCTGGGATCCTGGGATGGATCCCAGGCCGGTCCATCTGCGGGGAGTTTATATATTCTCCTTGGGCCTACATGGGTTTTCTCCGGGTACTCCGGTTTCCTCCCACATTTCACACACCGGCTGGTTGTGCACTATAAATTGGATGATTGTCTGCGGGGAAACAATTAATTTTTGTGCCAAAAATAAATTTGTCTTGCCAAAAAAATTAATTAAAATTTTGGCTGCAAAGAAATAAGCTCTCTAATTTTCTGAACCACTTTATCATCATAAGGAGGGTGCCGGAGCCTATCCCAGCTGATTCCGGGCCATAGAAGGTGGACACCCTGAATTGATAGCCAGCTGGTCGCAGGGGACAAGGAGCCGGACAACTATACACACACATACATACCCAGGGGCAACTTGGTGTACAATCAGGCTACCATACATGTTTTTAGAATGTGGGAGGAAACTTGAGTATCCTGAGGAAACCCATGCAGGCCTGGGAATAACATCCAAACTCCAAACAGGTAGATGTGACCTGGCTTTGAACCCAGGACCCCAGAGCTGCGAGGTCGGCACGCTAAACACTTGCGCCAACCGCTCAGACCGCACAAAGAAACAATCCATTTTAATTTTAGCCATAAAATCAATAATTGAAAATTATTGGAATCTATTTCAACTCCCACCATTAAATCTTTTGCAAGAAAATTGCTGTTCAACTAGTTTCAAAGAAATTCTTCTTTTTGCAATAGTAAACTGCATGTATAGTGCTTTTGTGTCATTTAAAATCCATTAAAAAAAATAAAAAAAATACATCAGATTCTCATAGCCATAGTCTGTCCACTAACCATAAATAATTCCCACACCACGACCAAGTGGTCAGGGTTTGTTCCAATCCCAAATCAAGAAGACAATTTCAATTTTTGAATTTGTGATTGCGGATTTACAAGATGAAATAAATTAACTCATAAAAAAAGAAAAATATGGTGGACCTTGCATTTGATGCAACAATAAGTGAGAGAAACTCATGATCACAACTCCCTTTGCGATTACGTGGATTACGCATCGTGTGTGCATTGCGCACACTCACAGCATTTGACCTCGACTGGATGGAGAAATGTCCTCAATTTGCGTGCGGAGAATAGTTGGAAATGGAAGAAAATTACTGCAAATAATTTTGGTTTGGCGACCATTATTTGATAATTTTTCAGCATAAAAATAAATATATTAACATCGCAAAAGCTCAGCTAAAAATATATTTGTGGAAATTTATTCTAATAATGTATATACAATTATTTATTGCCAACCCTGTGTGTTCTTCTCGTGCCCTACAGTTGGCTGGCCACCAATTAAGGGTGTCCTCTGCCTCGTCCCTCGAAGTCAGCTGGGATAGGCTCCAGCACCCCCTGCGACTCTTGTGAGGATTAGCGGATCTGAAAATTAATAAATGAAAAGTGAATTAGCAACATTAGTCCCTTTTTGGGAATACTTAATGGAACCCAGACTCACCTAGACTCCTTTTCCAGCACCCTGTCTGCATTAGGGTTAAATTCCTGCATTAAGGTCTTTAACTTTAGTATCTTTTCTTTACTTTGGAAAGCGTCTCTTTTGCAAAAATATATACTACACGAGTCATACCTAATAGTAAGCGGCCCGGAGGGGCGAGTGGTTAGCGCATCGGGTTCATAGCTCTGGGGTTTTAGGTTTAGATCCAGGTCGGTCCACCGGTGTGGAGTTTGCATCTCCCCGGGCCTGTGTAGTTTTCCCCCAAGCACTCTGGCTTCCTTCCACATTCTAAAAACATGCATAGTAGACACATTGGACACTCTAAGTTGCCCATAGGTATGGGTATGAGTGTGCATGGTTGCCCGTCTTCTTGTGCCCCCAATCGGCTGGCCACCGATTCAGGGTGTCCCCCGCCTATGGCCCGGAGTCAGCTGCGATAGGCTCCAGCGCCCCCGTGACCCTAATGACAATAAAGCGGTTTTAGAAAATGAGATGAAATGAGATGCCAAATAGTAAGTCACAAACCCCGCCAAGTCATGAAAAATGTTTGATTTATACAAGGTACAAGTTTGGGATTTTCTGACTTCATGTGGTGATTTTCAGGATCCTCGACATTGAATACGAAATGACCAAATTTGCCTTCTATTATGTTGGAATTGGAGCTGCGGTATTCATTCTGGGATATTTTCAGGTTAGTAAGTAGTTAGTATTCTAGTCTCAGTATCATCTAAGTGCACTTTCAAACAAACTTTATACTGATAAACTTGAAAACCCCCTTAAAGAAAACTTGTCAAGATATAGTAGATTATTCAGTTTTTTACGTTCAGTATTTTTTTTTATAATGGATAGTCTTATGTTTGTCAGATCTCATTGTGGGTGACTGCTGCTGCTAAACAGATCCAGCTCATAAGGAAAATGTACTTCAGCAAAGTGATGAGGATGGAGATAGGCTGGTTTGACTGCACTTCGGTGGGGGAGCTCAATACTCGCATGTCTGAGTGAGTTACTTGCAGTGGTGTGGTTGTTAACACAGTATATGGCTAAAAGGGGGTCATTTGGTGCACGCTGCACATCTGTGAC
>NC_135508.1:26816650-26861650 GCF_051989575.1 Stigmatopora nigra | reverse complement strand
AAAATTTGGTCGAAAATAGTCATCCATCATAGTTGCGCTACCGTTAAGAAGTCTTTCTTTATATCTTTCTCTCAGGAGCCAGCTATTGACTGTTTATCTGAAGCAGGATATAAACTTGATAGAGTGAAAGGTGATATTGAATTTCACAATGTCACTTTCCACTACCCTTCCCGGCCTGAAGTTAAGGTATTTTTAAGTCTTTTTTGTGTGAATACAAACATGTAGAATTAGTCGAGTGCATTTATGTGCATGTTTTTATGAGTATTCTGACAAGTTCATCATTGCGGAACATACAGTTGTGGTCAAAAGTTTACATACACTTGTGAAGAACATACTGTCATGGCTCGTTTGAGTTTCCAGTGATTTCTACTAGTCGGATTTTTCTCTGATAGTGATTGGAACGGATACTTCTTTGTCACAAAAAAACATTCATGAAGTTTGGTTCTTTTATGACTTTATTATGGGTTAACAGAAAAAGCGATAAAATCCGCTGGGTCAAAAATATTCATACAGCAACGCGAATTAACAATTTTGGTGACTTAGAAAGTTGTGTGTGAAATGAGCTTCATAGCATGGCTCTTAACTTCTTGTTTCGATTATGAGTGAATACTGCTGGTGACTTCTCTGAGGCCATTTAAATGGCGTTCATTGTATGCAAACGCCCACAAACGCTAAAATGGGAAAGTCAAAGGAGCTTAGCATAAATCTGAAAAAGCGAATCCTTGTCTTGAACAAGTCAGGAAATTTACTCAGAGCCATTTCAAAGCAGCTATAGGTCCCAAAAGCAACAGTGCAAACAATTGTTTGTAAGTATAAAGTGCATGGCGCTGTTTTGTCACTGCTACGATCAGGAAGAAAACGCAAGCTATCACCTGCTGCTGAGAGAAAATTGGTCAGGTGGGAGAAGATTCAACCGATAATCACCAAAAAGTAGAACAGCCAAGAATTAGAAGCTACAGGAACACGGGTGTCAGTGTCCACAGTCAAGCGTGTTTTGCATCTCCATGGACTGAGAGGCTGCCGTGCAAGAAGGAAGTCCTTGTTCCAAAAGCGGCACCTTAAGGCTCGACTGAAGTTTCCTGCTGATCTAATAGACAAAGATAAGACCTTCTGAAGGAAAGTTCTGTGGTCAGACGAAACAAAAATCGAGATGTTTGGCCACAATGCCCAGCAATATGTTTGGAGGAGAAAAGGTGAGGCCTTTAACCCCAAGTACACCATGCCTACCGTCAAGCACGATGGTGGTAGTATTACACTGTTCAGCTGTTTCGCTGCCAATGGAACTGGTGCTTTACAGAGAGTTAATGGGATAATGAAGGAGGATTACCTTCAAATTCTTCAAATAACCTAAAGTCATCAGCCCGAAGATTGGATCATGGGCACAGTTGGGTGTTCCAACAGGACAATGACCCCAGTACTCATTGAAATTGGTAATAGAATTGCTAAATCGGGCTAGAATTAAGGTTTTTGAATGGCCTTCCCAAAGTCCTGACTTAAACCTCATTGAGAACTTGTGAACAATGCTGAAGAAACAAGTCAATGTCAGAAAGCCATCAAATTTAACTGAACTGCACTACTTCTGTCAAGAGGAGTGGTCAAAGACGCAACCAGAGGCTTGCTAGAAGCTTGTGGATGGCTACTAAAACCGATTAATTGAAGTGAAAATGGCCAAAGGACGATGGTTATTTTTATTAAACAAATAACAATCTTAGTTTACTTTTAGCCGGGAACTGTTGGGGTTATTCTGGGATACTATTATAAATGTGAGAATTAATCATTATACGTATATATTATATGTGCTTGCAACGGAGACAAACGCTCAGTATAACTATTACCGAAGGACACTTCCCCCTGCAGCTGGCTCTGAGGACGTTTGTTTTGCACTATTTTGAGGACTGTTGATCTGGGTTTGCAATTGATAGGTTCATTAATAATTACCCTTTTGATTGCAACAGATGGCTATCAATCAACCTCCGGGAATACTCACATATTGTTTTTACATTGTGACGCTCTTTTCGCTTGATTATGGTATTGTTTTGCCGAATGGAGGCTTGTTTGTTTAAATTCCAATGGAGTTTGATTTTGAGTTCCCCTTTAATTGTTATTATTGAATACCTGATATGCTATGATTGTTACAGGTGTTGTTTTTGCTTACGCAGTTGGATTAATCGATAACCTTGTAATTGTTTTGATTTATGGCCTTAAAGGGGCAGGAGAAATTACGGCACGATAGAATTTCCATTCGTGACAAGGACGACGACGGTGTAAACATTTAATCCAAACATCCCCACTTTTCTTTGTTTAATAAAATAATAATGTGTTAAATGAGTGCTCATATTGATAATTTGAAATTAGATATTTAGATACTAAACTCTCTCTCTCATGAATATAATTTTGAGAGCTGGTTTCAACAATAAACTCAACTAAACGTCCGGGGACCAAACGTTAGGCGACCAAACGTCCGTGCGACCAAACATCCGGCGACCAAATGTCCGAGTACCCCCACAAATCCACCAAAGTCCTCCTTTTCCGTGTCCAAATATAACAATTGTCCAAATGGGTCATCGAAAACGCTGAGTTTTATAAGTTTGTCCCGGCGTCCACAATCCATTCGCAAATAGTAGCTAGCTAGCTAGTAGCTAGCTAGCTAGTAGCTAACATAAATAGCGCGGCGCTGCCTGCAAACCTTCATAAAGGGCGCTCGGACGTTTGGTCGCCTGTCGTTTGGTCCCTTTTGGTCGCCGGTCAAATGGTGCCAGAGAGTTTACTGTTGAAGCCAGCTCTCAAAATTATATTCATGAGAGAAAGTTTAATATCTAAGTACTGTTTAATATTGAAGTACATTTGACCGGCGACCAAAAGGGTCCAAAAGACCGGAGACCAAAAGTCTGGTCACGTTCGTAAAGCTGTGTTGATGTCAATGTCCAGGTCACAATTCATTCGCAAATAGTAGCCAGCAAGTAGCTAACGTAACTATCCCGGCGCTGCCTGCAAACCTTCGTAAAGGGTGCTCGGACGTTTGGTCGCCTGTCTTTTGGTCCCTTTTGGTCGCCTGTCTTTTGGTCCCTTTTGGTCGCCGGTCAAATGGTGCCAGAGAGTTTACTGTTGAAGCCAGCTCTCAAAATTATATTCATGAGAGAGAGTTTAATATCTAAGTACTGTTTAATATCGAAGTACATTTGACCGGCGACCAAAAGGGTCCAAAAGACCGGAGACCAAAAGGGTCCAAAAGACCGGAGACCAAAAGTCTGGTCACGTTCGTAAAGCTGTGTTGATGTCAATGTCCAGGTCACAATTCATTCACAAATAGTAGCCAGCTAGTAGCTAACGTAACTATCCCGGCGCTGCCTGCAAACCTTCGTAAAGGGTGCTCGGACGTTTGGTCGCCTGTCTTTTGGTCCCTTTTGGTCGCCTGTCTTTTGGTCCCTTTTGGTCGCCTGTCTTTTGGTCCCTTTTGGTCGCCGGTCAAATGGTGCCAGAGAGTTTACTGTTGAAGCCAGCTCTCAAAATTATATTCATGAGAGAGAGTTTAATATCTAAGTACTGTTTAATATCGAAGTACATTTGACCGGCGACCAAAAGGGTCCAAAAGACCGGAGACCAAAAGTCTGGTCACGTTCGTAAAGCTGTGTTGATGTCAATGTCCAGGTCACAATTCATTCGCAAATAGTAGCCAGCTAGTAGCTAACGTAACTATCCCGGCGCTGCCTGCAACCCTTCGTAAAGCTTTGTTGATATCGATGTCCACGCCGACATCTAGCGGCAGGAGTTCTTTTGTGAATAATGGAATGACGGCGAGCACCAAATTAGTGCGCTCACCATCATACTGGGTGTATTGACAAAATAATTATATATCCCAGCAGTCACTGCACAGTACTTTTTCTACAGGGAAAATATTAGAGTCGGGGGCTGCTTGCCATAGTTGTGAGAGCTGTAGAGGATGTTGTACCCTATCGACTGATTTATTTTATTTTATCGAGATTATTGAGGTATCGAGACAATTTTAGTATTGCTCCATATATAAAGCGCATTGGATTATAAGGTGCCCTGTCTATTTTGGAGAAAATGTAAGACGCCTTACAGTTGTGAAAATACAGTAACAGTAAACTGATTAAGACAATCCAGCGGCCTGGTCAAACTCTCGTCGGCTTTAAATACTTCTTGCTGACTGATGAACCACATTTGGTACTGCTTGAATCAATAGGCGCTGTCTTCTAAACTTTGCTTCTCCTTTTCGTCTTACACCTGTAAAAATCCCTTTCACACTTTATGATTTTCATGGGTATATTGTTTTAAATCTAAATATATGTATATTTATTAAGGGACAGTACTGTTTTGCTGTGCCATCTTCTCCCCAGATCTTGGACAAACTCAGTGTCCAAGTGAGTTCGGGCGAAACTACTGCTTTTGTTGGGCCCAGCGGAGCCGGGAAAAGCACCGCCGTCCAGCTTATCCAGCGCTTCTACGACCCCAAACAGGGAATGGTACGATCAAGACAGACCATATTCACAACCAGAGTCTTTATGTGATATTTACGCATGCAGGGACTGAATATTGCTTTTCTACTAGTGTACTACTCATTTTAAAAATGACCATCCCATGAAGGGGATAAATAATAATAATAATAATAATAATAATAATAATAATAATAATAATAATAATCATAATCATCGTAATCGTCGTAATCGTCGTAATCGTCGTAGTCGTCGTAGTCATCGTAGTCATCGTAATCATCGTAATCATCGTAATCATCGTAATCATCGTAATCATCGTAATCATCGTAATCATCGTAATCATCGTAATCATCGTAATCATCGTAATCATCTTAATCATCGTAATCACCGTAATCACCGTAATCACCGTAATCACCGTAATCACCGTAATCACCGTAATCACCGTAATCACCGTAATCACCGTAATCACCGTAATCACCGTAATCACCGTAATCACCGTAATCACCGTAATCACCGTAATCACCGTAATCACCGTAATCACCGTAATCACCGTAATCACCGTAATCACCGTAATCACCGTAATCACCGTAATCACCGTAATCACCGTAATCACCGTAATCACCGTAATCACCGTAATCACCGTAATCACCGTAATCACCGTAATCACCGTAATCACCGTAATCACCGTAATCACCGTAATCACCGTAATCACCGTAATCACCGTAATCACCGTAATCACCGTAATCACCGTAATCACCGTAATCACCGTAATCACCGCAATCACCGTAATCATCGCAATCACCGTAATCACCGCAATCACCGTAATCACCGCAATCACCGTAATCACCGTAATCACCGTAATCACCGTAATCACCGTAATCATCGCAATCACCGTAATCACCGCAATCACCGTAATCACCGCAATCACCGCAATCACCGTAATCACCGTAATCATCGTAATCATCGTAATCATCGTAATCATCGTAATCATCGTAATCATCGTAATCATCGTAATCATCGTAATCATCGTAATCATCGTAATCATCGTAATCATCGTAATCATCGTAATCATCGTAATCATCGTAATCATCGTAATCATCGTAATCATCGTAATCATCATAATCATCATAATCATCATAATCATCATAATCATCATAATCATCATAATCATAAGCATAAGCTGACGGCGATAATAATAATAATAATGACGACAGGGGCGACAGGGCCAAAGAGAACGAAGAGGAAGGAGGGCGAGGATGATGATGAAAAAACTGTCCTTAAGCCGATTTGTCCGTATGTGTATATAAATGGTTTCATTCCTCTGAAAGTTGGTCTGTAAAGCCTAATTTTCCCCCTTATACTAGACTTGAACACTTACATTTCATAATGGAAAATAGGAGACGAATCTTAGTCAGTAAATATTTTTGGTAGGGTTACACAAATCAGCAGCAACCAGCTGCTGTCTACTTCTCAGGTGACCCTGGATGGTCATGACATCCGTGGTTTGAACATCCAGTGGCTGCGCTCGCTCATTGGCATTGTCGAGCAGGAACCTGTGCTCTTCGCCACCACCATTGCAGAGAATATACGTTATGGTCGACCTGGCGTTTCAATGGATGACATCATCACCGCTAGCAAAGAAGCTAACGCGTACAACTTCATCATGGATTTACCTCAGGTTGGGGATCCAATAAACATTTGGTGGATTTACATAACATGAAATAATTTGATAAATTTAATTTCACAGAAATTCAACACCCCGGTAGGCGAAGGAGGTGGTCAGATGAGTGGCGGTCAGAAGCAGCGAATTGCAATTGCCCGGGCACTGGTTAGGAACCCTCGCATTCTGCTCCTCGACATGGCCACTTCCGCCTTGGACAATGAGAGTGAAGCTGTGGTCCAAGAAGCCTTAGATAACGTACGTAAAAGCCCCCTTCTGTTTTTCTTCTTTGTTTTGTGTACTACGTTTGAATTCACCTTTGGATGCCATTAACAATGGTAGATGAATGTCAGTTGCTTTAAGAAATATACACTGTCAAGTCCTGTCTGTCCAAATGGATGGGATATCTATTGGCAATATTGGCACTGAAACATGATCAATCAGTCAGTTCACGGGATTTTGACATCTGCATTGAAAAGATCCTTGATTATGGTGTTTCTGGACTCAAATGCAAAATGAGGTGCGCCATGTGGTTGCAACTGACATGCAACGCAGCGCTGGCGTGGAGATGTGAAAATAAGGGCATGGAACCAATCACAACTAAACAAGGAAACCAATACAATGGTATACTAAAAGGGGTTTAATTAAAGAGACAAAAAGCAAAGTGCAAACAGAATCAGGGAATCTAAAATTACAAAAATCAACCAAAAGAATCAAACATACCTGGGCCACACCCCTAACATTTATGTGACAAGGATGCAACAGGAAATGAAAAAAACAAAGGGGCATTAAATACACAGACATTGGTGAAGAGGAAATTGAAAACAGTTGGGTCACACACAAGGCAACAAAAAGGCTGAAACACAGGGAGGGTGAGACAAGGTTGAAGCAATGCATAATGAGGACAAGTTGAATTTTTTTCATTTTTTGAACCGCTTTACCATCACTAGGGTTGCGGGGGTGCTAGAGCCTATCCCAGCGGGCTTCGGGCCAGATGCGGGGGACACTCTGAATCGGTGGCCAGCCAATCGCAGGGCATGAGAAGACGGACAAGCTTTCACTCTCACATTCATTCTTAGGGGCAATTTAGCGCGTTCAATAAGCCTCACAAGCATGCAGTATCGGGAGAAACCCCATGCAGGTCCAGGGAAAACATGAAAACTCCACACAGGTGGACAGACCTAGATTTGAACACAGGAGGCCACAGTAAGGTCGACTTATCCGCTGGGCTGCCCTAAGGACAAGTTACATAGGGAAATTGTCAAGATTGAATAAATACAACAGAAAAAAAGCATAAAAACCTCACAGCAATCAGTAGTGTTTAGTTGTATGTACAGTGCGGCAAATACGTATTTAGTCAACCACCAATTGTGCAAGTTTTCCTACTTAAAGATTGGAGAGACCTGTAATTGTCAGCATGGGTAAACCTCAAACATGAGAGACAGAATGTTGAAAAAAAAAAAACAGAAAATCACATTGCTTGATTTTTAAAGAATTTATTTCCAAATTAGGGTGAAAAATGAATATTTGGTCACCTACAAACAAGCAAGATTTCTGGCCGTCAAAGAGGTCTATGAGGTCTCCACTCGTGACCTGTATTAATAGCATCTGTTTTAACTCATTATCAGTATAAAAGACACCTGTCCCCAACCTCAATCTCTCAAACTCCAAACTCCACAATGGCCAAGACCAAAGAGCTGTCAAAGGACACCAAAGACAAAATTGTAGACCTGCACTGGGCTTGGAAGACTGAATTTGTAATAGGTAAAATGCTTGGTGTAAAGAAATCAACTGTGGGAGCAATTTTTAGAAAATGGAAGACATACAAGACCACTGATAATCTCCCTCGATCTGGGGATCAATGCAAGATCTCACCTTGTGGCATCAAAATGATAACAAGAACGGTGAGCAATCCCAGAACCACACTGGGGACTTAGTGAATGACTTAAAGAGAGCTGGAACCACAGCACAAAGGCTACTATAGTAAGTAACACAAAGCGCCACCAGGGACTCAAATCCTGCATTGCCAGACGTGTCCCCCTGCTGAAGCCAGTACACATCTAGGCCTGTCTGCGGTCCGCTACATTTGGATGATCCAGAAGAGGACTGGGGTAATATGTTATGGTCAGATGAAACCAAAATATAACTTTTTGGTAGAGAAACAGGTTCTCGTGATTGGAGGAGAAAGAATACTGAATTGCATCCGAAGAACAGAATACCCACTGTGAAGCATGGGGGTGGAAACATCATGCTTTGGGGCTGTATTTGCAAAGGGACCAGGATGACTGATCTGTTTGAAGGAAAGAATGAACCTATCACTTTTTATGTGTCATCCAGTGGTTTTGTTTGTCAAATCAATACTTTTGAGTTCTGCATGTATTGAGAGATTTTGAGTGAAAATCTCTGTCCATCAGCAAGGACATTGAAGATGAGACATGGCTTGGTCTTTCAGGAAGACAAGAGCCAAGGCAACAGAGAAGTGGCTTCGTAAGAAGCATTTTAAGGTCCTCGAGTAGCCTAGCCAGTCTCCAGATCTCAACCCCATAGAAAATCTGTGGAGGGAGTTAAAAGTCAGTGTTGCCCAATGACAGCCCCAAAACATCACGGCTCTAGGGGAGATCTGCTTGGAGGAATGGGCCAAAATACCAGCAACAGTGTGTGAAAAGCTTGGTAAGATTTACAGAAAACGTTTGGCCTCCGTTATTGCCAACAAAGGGTACATAAAAAAGTATTGAGATGAACTTTTGGCATTGACCAAATACCTTTTTTCCACCATGATTTGCAAATTAATTCTTTAAAAATCAAACAATGTGACTTTCAAGTTTCAACCCCTCCACGTTGTGTCTCTTATGGTTGAGGTTTACCCATGTTGACAATCACAGGCCTCTCTATTGTTTTCAAGTAAGATAACTTAATAGCATAATAGGTGGTTGAACAAATACTTAATTGCCCCTCTGTATGTGGGGGTGCTCGGACCCGGGACCAAAAGACCGGCAACCAAAAGGGACCAAAAGACCGGCGACCAAAAGATCAGCGACCAAAAGACCAGCGACCAAACATCTGGTCACAGTATGTGGGAGACCCAAATGCAGAAGAGCAAAAAGGCAGATGGGATAATGCAGAACTCAAAAGTATTGATTTGACAAACAAAACCACTGGATGACACATAAAAAGTGATAGGTTCATTAATAATTACCCTTCTTTGTAATTATCAATAACTGCAGGCAGACATCTTATTCAATTATTGACATTTAATTAAATAGATTGGATCACAGATAAAAACCTTTAGGGAGGAGATCTTCAAAAGTATCCTCTCGACCAGTATTTTGCGTACGGCTTTAAGGCATTTGGATAAAAACAATCACGCCTTCATTTGACCTAACAATCATATAACAATTACATAAAGAAGCCCTAAGTGTGTCACGAGTGTTATGGAAGGGGCAGAAACAACATCTGTATAAAAAATCCTTGGATAAGTCATGTGAGAGTTGATTAGGCGGCAGTTGATGACCTCGAGCCGATCGATAGGAAAAATGATTTAATGATTTAACAAAGAAATGAATTACTACACATATATGAATATTAGTAATACAGAATAAACCCAACAAAAAGGAAATGACAAATCAGATTACAAGTTGTTGTTTGAAATAGGATAACAAGGCAGAGATGGATATGGTATATTAATTTGACTCTTTTTTACTACAAATAAAAATGATGAATACGATTTCTGCCGCTGTGTTTAGCCCAAAGAATAAATGTGATGGTCATGCATATTCTACAATTTCAATCAAGAGTTTTTTTAGCCATTTGTATAATTTAAAAATAAATAAATAAAAGGGTAAACGGTGCATTGACATCGGTAATAACTATTCGTTACTCTGTCAACATTTTGATAAATAAGGCAATAAATTGTAACAAGTCTGGTTTGTGTTCCTAGTAAGCAAAAGTGCAAAAGTGAAACTTTGGTAATTCCCCAAATCTATTTTTAAATAATCCTTGCTGTTAAAGGTGCGCATGGGACGTACCACCATCTCCATTGCCCACCGGCTGTCCACCATAAGGAACGCTGATGTGATAGTGGGCTTTGAGCATGGCCAGGCAGTTGAGCGTGGCAAGCATAGTGAGCTACTGGAACGGAAGGGCGTCTACTTCACACTGGTTACTTTGCAAAGCAAAGGAGATAAGGCCCTCAACGAGAAGGCTCGGCAAAGTAAGTTCTAGATTTATAAGTTATTTCCACAAATGTGTCGTGCTTCTTTTCACACCTTGTCGCGTTCAGTGGCAGAAAATGAAGATGCATCAAGGAAACTTAGCTTGTCCAGAGCCGGAAGCTACCGGGCCAGCCTGAGGTACCACAACACCTATTTGTATACCAATTACACTGTTAAAAAATAAGTGGTAACACAGGCACAACTGTGCTATTTTTGCTGAGAATGAGAAAATGAGCGCAGTGATGTCACCAACACCAAAAACTACAGTAATGCCTTGAGATACGAGCTTAATGCATTCCGAGACCGAACTCGTATGTCAATTTATTCATATCTCATATCAACGTTTACCATAAAAATGAACTAAATACAAATTAATTAGTTCCCACCCTAAAAAAACAGGACGTTACAGTGAAAAAAAACATATTTTCATTGGTTGTAATTCACAATCTACTAAGACATTATTCAGTACAACACGGAGTTCGCGGATGGGAAAGAGAGAGAGAGACAGATACTTGACAGATGCGCTCGGAACATAACAAACTTTAAATTTAACTTAAATGAACTTGGATGCCTACACATGTTGCACTAAATTGAAACTTTCTTGTGCAATAATTCCACTGTGGCTTTCGAGGCGAACTTCCTGATTCTCCATATGTATTGGCGAGTCATCTCAGTCACTCGTACACTACTCATGTTTTGTGGCCAAGTGTGTCCAATCAGCCTGCCAGGCATGTTTTTGGAATGTGGGAGGAAACTGGAGTACCTAGAGGAAACCCACGCAGGCCCGGGAAGAACATGCAAACTGTACACAGTTGGACCGGCCTGGATTTAAAACCAGGACCCTAGAACTGTGAGGCAGACGTGCTAAACACTCAACCCACAGGGCCGCCAATGTTAACCATTCCATTTAAAATGCATTTGATATCTACAACAGTCAATGACAGTGAATGAGTTCACGCTTTTTAATGTAATAAGGTTTTTAATAGTTTCACTATTTCATTGATTTTAAAAGTAAGATTCGTAACAAAATTATTTGAAATAATCTTTTTAAAAGGGATAATTTAAATGCATTTCTGGTATTTTGGCAAAAAAAAACAAGTTAATACACATGATTTGCTTCTGCGGGCTGTGCAAACATCTGTGGGGGGCCAAAAATGGCCCCCGGGTCTTGAGTTTGACCAGTGGTTCTTAACCTGGTTAGAGCCCCACCAGTTTCCTATGCATCTTCGCCAAACCCTACTTTAGTGTAAAATATATTTTTTTTCAAATTCAATATATAACTTCCTTCACGGCTCTGATTGGCCAAGGAATGTTACGCGATCATCTGTGGCCAGTGATCGTCAAGAGGGTCATGTTTACATGTATAGATATGATGGGTTCATTCGAACCCAGGTTAAGAACCACTGCACTAGATTATTTTTGGGCTCATACACATTTGTCTCAACAGAGCCTCTGTCCGCCAGAGATCCCGATCCCAGTTATCCAACCTGATTCCAGAATCTTCTGTTTCTATTACCGGAGCACTGGGTAGCAGGGCCTACTCTTTATCTCAAGCCGACAAATCCAAGGTTGTTAAGTGCGTATGTTTGAGGCCTATGATTTAATATGATGGCAAATGGCCAATCTATGCATTTCCTTTTTTTTTTTTTTTATAAAAGGGTGTATTTTTTAAAATGACCTTGCCAATATGATAAACCAGACATGGGCAAACTACGGGCCTCGGGCCATATTCGGCCTGCTAGGCTTTTTAATCCGGCCCGCCGACGTTGTCCAAATAATGTTTTTTTTCAATATTGAATTGTATTTTGGCAGTAGCTCTGTCCACTCTCATTTGTTTTTCGCTGTTTACAGGCCCTCTATCTTTTTTAAATAACATTTTAATATTTCTTAATACATTCCTTTTTACTTTACTATGTACTTTATATTTTTTACTTTAATGATGAGTGATGAGTTTGTTAATACTTTAGTCCTTTTTTCTGTTAATGTTTCATATATACTGTGAACAAATGCAGTATCTTATCTTGTGCTGATCCGGCCCATCTGTCAAATTTTTAAAGTCAATGTGGCCCCCAGGCCGAAAAGTTTTTCCACCCCTGTGTCCACCCTATGTGAAGCATATGTCTCCTCCCAACTTGTGCAGAGCAAGTTTTACTGTGCGTATGGCAGCCTCGGCAGATCCATTTCGGTGAGGGGAGTCAGCAGGGTGGAGTTTTCAGTTCCATTCTGTTCCATGTGTGAAGGCTTCATCAAGGCTTCATCCTCAACTTTGGATGCTTCCAGCTTCCTCAGGAAGGCATGCAGTTCTTTGAGGGAAGTCCTGACGCCCAGAAACTATTTCCCTGGGTCTGACCATATCTTCTTTGGGTGTCCCCTCAATACTGTGAATCTCTTGTAGGTCAACAGAAAACCCTCAAATGACAGGTCATTTACGACGTCTGTGTGTAGGGCTCGGGATGCAATGCAGCAGAAGACTAGTCCCCATATTTTGAGTCTTGATTTCTTCTTGACCTCATCCTTCCCTTCATAAGCGCCAAACAAATCCACTGTGGTGGTATTGAAATGGTCTGGCTGGTGTTATTCGCTCGGGTGGAACGGTACTCATGATTTGTTGGCATCTGTTGGCTTTGGTCTTTCTGCATCTTACACAATCATTTACAGTCTTCTGAGCCGATCTTCGGCCTCTTATAACCCACGCTTTCTTCCTGATGCACAGGAGTGTACCTGTTGTTTCTTCATGGTTTAGCTTGTGGGCTTCTTGTGCTAGAACCGAGGATATCCATGCATCATAGGGTAAAATTGGTACGGCAGTTTTGTCGTTTTCAAAGATTTGAAATCTTCCTCCACAGACCAAGAGTTCAGTCTCCGCCTCTTCGTATACAGCCAACCTGTTGAGGGTGGTGTCTCGAAAGGACGCACCCCTTTGGGCTGCGAGGAAGAGGTCTCACTTTGAATCTTCCTACTCATTCAGTGTAAGTACAGCTTGCTTGGCACTGGACTTTATCTGATCCGATGAATGAAAGTCTCTTCCACTTTGGATTACTTGTAGTTGTTTTTTTTCCTATACTTTTTTCCATTTTGTTGCAGCTCTCCATACCCAGGCTATGATCCTGATCAGCTTGGTTAGGCTGCTGAATTTCCCTACATCGATCAATTCTTACGCAGCAGATCCAGCTGGAAATCTTCGGGTTCGAGGCTCATCTCCGCTTCTGGCGTCTTGTGGGAAATCCTGATCCCTCCCGTTTGTGGCATGGGTTGGACTACTTGTTCCGACAGATGGCACACTGTTTGTACTTCTCTTCATCTGTGATCTGATCTGTACTGCTGCGAATGATTTTCTGTGAAGTTTGTTAACTCCTTCCCTGGCATAGGCAGCGACTTCTTTGGCAGACTTCTTGGGCCTCTCTTTTATGGGCAGCCTTAAGAGTTGAGGTCCATCTTGCCACATGTAGCCGTCTTTTATATCCTTTGGGGCTGCACCTTTGTTAGGATTTCTGCTACATTGATGTCTCGCTGGATCCACCAACAGTCATCAGCGGATGTGGTCTTCCGAATTTTTACAACTCTGTTCGCAAAAAAATGTTTGATATCCGTAACTGTCTCTTTAAATTTCTCCTAACACAGTTTGACTGTCTAGTAGGTGGAATCATTTTTCAATCCCCATTCGACTGTGCTTTTTGATATATCTTCTGAGGTGAGCCGCATAGACAGCGCCACATATTTGAGCTTTTAGTGGATTTCCTTTCTGGTCAAGTGGTGTGAGTTTTGCCTTGGACTCGACGAGTCTGACTTTGCCGCCTGTAGCGGTCTCCCATCTGAGGTACACCACAGCTCCATAACTCTGGTCACTTCCATCAGAGAATGTCACTTCCCACGGTTTTGGTGTCCAGTTCCGTTATGTGAGCCTTCTGTGGAAGGCAACTTGGCTGAGATGGACACATTCTTCACATAATGGGATTGCTTCTTCCCTCAACTTTTCTGACAATGGTTTATCCCATTTGTCTTGGGTTGTGCTGGTTCCAGCCTCTTGAAAAGCTTTCCTGACCAGAATGGCACCCTTCTGTTTGGTGGGGGTGACAAGGCCTATTGGATCATAGAGGCTATCTACCTGGCTTAGTAATTGTCACCTAGTCAGTGGTTTGGGAGTATTTTCCCTCACCTCTTCCTCCAGGAGGTTTTGACCCACTCTCATTTTCTTTCTTCTCTTTGAGAAGTTAACTGTGGTCATTGGGTACAGTTTGTCACTTTCGAAAAGAGCTTTGTCATCTATTGCTCTTGCTTGATTTTGTAGAATGATAACATTGCTGGATGATACTCTGATGTGAGCATCTCCCTCACACTTTGACCTGACTGGAGCCAGGGTTTGAGGAAGAAACTCTCTGCTTTCAGGATCTCTTTGACTCTTCTGGTGCACTCAACCAGTTTTTCCAAGTCGTTACACGATGTAAGCCCATCGTGGACATAAGAATCTTCCTCCAGGATTCTAAACTCCTCTTTTAGGTGAGTAAACATGGATAGCTTTGCAATCTCTCCTCATGCTGGACAATCGCCAATTTTTACTCGGGTGAAGGCATACTCTTCAAGTTCACTGTCTTCAGTGTCTCTCCAAAAAATCTGTCTAGGTGCATTCTAGTTCTTCCTACCACCCTGAGTTATCCGTCTTCTTGATGTCTCCAAGTGTTGCATACAGTCTTCTGAATCTGAGTAGTACTGCTCTAATTGGGTTTAGGACGTCTGGCCTTTGCAGTTGGATATCGTTCACGCTAAGTCCCTTGAACTTCTGGCTGCTGTTCCAGACCAGACGCACGAGTGTGGTGACGGAGTGGGGTTTTGGCGCTACCAAGTTGCTAACGTACAACACCGGTCCCCTGCAATTGGTTATCATTTCTTTGTTGAGTTTCTATGCTGCTCCTCTTTCCACCATTTCATGGACTACAGAAAGGGGGCTTCTACTCTGCTTCTGTTGTTGGGTATAGAGAAATAAGGTCTTCAATTCATGGGTATTTTGTATCCCAGTGAGGTTCGCTGACGTGATCATCAGTTTTGACATAGGTGAGGCCTTTTCTGATGATTTCCATGTTTCTTTTGTCACTCAGTGTCATCTCCTTGCCTCCAGTTATTCAGGTTTGATAGTTCTCTGTACTTTGGCTACTTATTTCAAGTCATAACAGGTGAGTTCATGTGCTCTTTCAGTCCCTGTGGGTGTCTTGATTCTCACTCACACTTTTTGTCTTTACTTTCAGGACCATTCCCCCAACACCATGGATGAATAGAATTATCTTCTTACTTCTGAGGTTGAGTCTCTTGGCAACGCTGTGGGTAATGTAGTTCGTGTCAGACGCCAAGTCAATCTGTATTTCGATCTTCTTACCAGCATTATTTGTAACTTTGAGGAGCATAAGAATCACTGGGAGTTCCTTCCATGCACTACGCTCCATTGCTACAGACTGGTCAGTGCAGACTGAACTTGCCAAAACATTGGTAAAGACTTTCTTGAATTCTTCTGCCACATCGAAGGAACGTTTAGACACAAATTGCTGTTGTTGTTCAGTCAATACGTGCCTCTTCACGTTTGGTTTTGGTGTCGTGTCTGTTTTTTTGACACAGGAAATAGTGATGGTCTCTCATGAAGCTCTGTTTTTGCACAGGTGTCTTTGCATTCGCTTTCATCTTTGTGACACTCTTTTCAAGCTCCCAGCCTTTCAACGCCACTAAACTTGTCTTTTGGTTTCAGGATTTTGAACGTCAGGCAGAAGAAAAGCTTTTCTTTGTGTCCCTCATACCCACAGACGACACATCCCCTTTACTCATGGACTTGGTTGAGGCATATTTCTTGGGTTCAGTTGACTTGGGTTCAACTGATCTTCTCTCAGGCTTTCGACATGCTTTAAGCTGTTCGAACCCCCTCTCCAAGATCTCATCTTGGGCTTTCAGGTAACCAAGGAGGTTGTCGAATTGGTTGTCTGGGGTGTCTCCGTTAGCCGGGTTGGTCATGAAGGCCAACCAGCCTCTCATTGTTGCATCTAGTAATTTACTCTCTATTGAGCTGATTACGAGCTGATTTTCGATGGCTCCAGTGTTGCTGAGTTCGATGAGGTCGTGAGGGCCTTTTCGATTGTTTGGATCATGTCAATCAATTTCCTGGGTTGTTTTGATGTCAGGATGAGGGACTGTTTTCCAGTATCCTGAGTATGTCATCTGCGGTCTAAGTGCACAGGCTTAGGTCTCTGCCGATCTTCTCGTCCACACTTTCAAGGAGCAGGAGTTTTCTGGCTTCAACAAAGCCAGTTTTCTCACCTTTTTTCTGAAGGCTCTCCCGGGTCCTTTTCCATGGTTGTAAATCTCTTTTGGAGAATTTGGGTAGACCGGTGGCTTTAATTTTAAGAATACGTTTCAGGGCTGGCTGTGCTACAGGCTCTGTTTGGAGCGTTTTTTCTCTCGTTCCTTCGTCTTGTGACCTTAGCACCGCTAGGTACTTTGCCGTTCTTCCTACGAGGTCGCCTTTTTCTTGTCTTAGGTGTCTTAGTTTCCCATCCTGGATGTCTTTTTCTTCTCCTGGGATCCATTCTTCCAATGCCTTATGTCTGACCGCAAAATCATTTATGCATATGATAGGTTCATTAATAATTACCCTTCTGATATAATTATCAATCACTGCAGGCAGACATCTTATTTAATTATTTACATTTGATTAAATAGATTGCATCTCGGATAACATTACCTTACGTCATGACTTCATCTTGATCTCCAAAGTCTCTCCCCGAATAGTAATTCCCGTACGGCTTTAAAGCCATGAATCAAAACAATTACAAGGTTATTGATTAATCCAACATGTGTGAGCAAAAACAACATCTGTAATTATAATAACAGTTAAGGTATTTAACAATGACAAACAGTAACTAAAAAAAAACTTCATTTGAATTAAAACAATCATGCCTTCATTTGACATGACAATTACATAAAGAAGCGCGAAGTGCGTCACGATGTAGGAACACTATGCGAGTGTTCCTGGAAGTGATAGATATCCATCTGATAGAAGCAAGAGTCCTTGACGACTCTTCGCTGCAAACCCAGAACAACAGTCCTCGGAGCCCGATCCTGGGTGAGATGTCAGATAAACAGTCCTTGTGAGAGAACTAGATGACTGGTTACAACCCCGAGCACTCTTCGAACAATTGGAAGAATGATTTAACAAAGAAATTATTAAATACACACATGTATATAATAGTATTACAGAATAAACCCAACAGCATATTGTTGCATTGGTCACTCGGAGTTCCTAGGCATCCTTGTTCGCCGCCGACGCAGGGATCACAAGGGCCCTTTCGCAGTCTGATTCTGCATCTTCGATTGTGGTAAAGAGCTTGGCTTTATCATATCCATCCCAGAGGTTGGACTGTGCTGTTCCTCTTACTTTGGCCAGCTTGGTTTCACAGTCTGTTTTTTTTTCTAAGTTCAACTGTTGCTGCTTATCCAATATTCTCTATCTTCCTCATCGCCTCTCAGTTCAATTACGAGATCGAGTTTGTAATTGCTATTATTGCAATGTACCTCTCGTGCAAGTGCAAAGAGTATATCATATTCCCTCAGCAACTTAGATTTTACCAGGTTTCTCGCCTCTTTTCTTGGGTAAGTGGCTTGATTGGTGAAGGCTCTTTTCACTGAGGCCCTCTCTTGCTTCAGCAGCTCAATTGTCTTACCAGTGGCTTCTTCCGTCATGCTTGCAGTTGTTCTTTGCGATGACTGTGCTGGCTTTGACTCAATGATTTTAATCCTTTGTCCTTGATGCTACAATGTTTTTCAACTGTCAAGTTGTTGTGTAATTCCCTCAATTTTTTGCCCCAACTTGACAAAGAAACCAGTCTTCACAAAAATTCTCTTTACTGAGATTGATGAGTAATCCAAAGTTAAAGGAAAACACAAAGAATACAACTTATACAACTCATGGTTGAGTGAAACAAACTGAGCTTTAATCAAGTGGATTCCAAGTAGTACTCAAGTCTAGTCTTGCCAGTTGCGTATGATCAGGAACTGAAGGGCGTCTTTGGTTCCCTAATTGCCTGTCTTGTTGGAAGCTATCCCAACTGACTCTGGGCCAAAGGCGGGAAGCACCCTGAATCGGTGGCCAGCGATCACAAGCCATGTGGAGTTTGCTTGTTCTCCCCGAGTGTGCGTGGGTTTCTTCCGGCTAATCCGGTTTCCTCCCACATTCCAAAAACATGGTAGGCTAATTGGACACCCCGATTCAGGGTACCCCCTGCCTCTCTCAGCTGGGATTGCCTCCAGCGCCCCCCGTGATCTTATTGAGGATAAAGCGGTTCAGAAAATGAGATATATAGCAGATTTTCCTACCTATCGAAAAGGGCATCGTCTCGGTTGCAGGTATATTTTCAGTTTTTGCCCATACCATGACACAGTAAAAATACATAATGCGCAACAATTTCATTTAAATAACTCAAAGTGTGGATCTATAATTTGGTACTGAATATTCAGGATGCCATACAAAATGAAGAGGAGGAGGATCCAGTGAAGCTGGCACCAGTGGCTAGAATCTTGAAGTACAACCTGCCAGAGTGGCCTTACATGCTTTTTGGATCTTTGGGGGCAGCTGTGAATGGAGGAGTCAACCCTGTCTACTCGCTTCTTTTTAGTCAAATATTGGCGGTGAGGTTATTTTTTAACTGGAAAGATGGCTAACCAGCCAAAATATATATTAAAAAAAGTTCAATATTTTTTTACAGTCAAAGCAGTTTATGAGCCTATGAGTTTTCTCTGTATATGCAGACTTTCTCACTAACAGACCCAGTAGCAAAGAGAAGGGAAATTGACAGCATCTGCCTGTTCTTTGTGATGGTTGGCATTGTGTCCTTCTTCACTCAAATGTTGCAGGTAAAGTAAGATTTGTTTTAGGTCCACTTTACTTTAAAAGTTAGAAAAATGATTTAAAAGACTCAGCCATCTATTACATATGATATTTTCTATTGAAGGACTCTAATGTGGTATTTTTCCGCGTTGGAAAAGACATCATAAATCAGAGATTGGAGTAGGCCCTGAATTGTTATTCTTGATCCCGCAAAGCCATGTTAAACAATTAAATCATTCCTATTTTTTATTAACATTTTGGACCAGGCATTTTTTGGTCCCAGTGATTGAGTGCAGACTCCAATTAGTATTTTATTTTTCATTTTTGTTGTGTGTCTGTCTTCAGGGCTATGCCTTCTCCAAGTCTGGAGAGCTGCTCACCCGCCGGTTACGTCGCCTTGGATTTCATGCCATGCTTGGGCAGGAAGTTGGCTGGTTTGATGATCATAAAAATAGTCCTGGAGCTCTCACCACACGGCTGGCCACGGATGCCTCGCAAGTGCAAGGGGTGAGTGTGAACAAAAATAAGATAGAAACACTTTAGCCTCACAAATTACTTCTACCGATAAGAATCAACTGCATAAATGCCTCTAGAAACCTTGTAAAGCCTAATGGTAGATAAGCCCACTGGCAGCCAAACATGTTTTTGAAAGAAAACAAAAAATACAAAAAGAAACCCCAAAGAAATATCAAATGTAAAATATTCATTGCATGTCCCTTTTAAAAGTAAAATAAATTAACCTAAATAAAGTGCAAATAGGCAGCCCAGTGGGGCAAGTGGTTAGCACGTTGGACTCACAGTTATGGGGCCCTGGGTTCAAATCCAGGTCACGTCCCACCTGCGTGGAGTTGACATGTTCTCCCTGAGCCTGTGTGGGTTCCCTCAGGGTACTCTGGCTTGCTCCCACATTTCCCTAAAATGCATGGTAGGCCCATTGGACTCTCTAAATTGCTCCTAGGTGTGGTTGTGATGTGAGTGTGGATGGTCTCCTTGTTCCCTGCGATCGGCTGGCCACCGATTCAGAGTGTCCCCCGCCTCTGGCTTGGAGTCAGCTGGGATAGGCTCCAGCAACCCCCGCGACTTTAGTGAGGATAAAACAGGCCAGAAAATGAGATGTAAAAGTGCAAACATGGCCAATGCATAGAACCAAGTACAGTAATACCTTGAGATACGAGCTCGTATGTCAATTTACTCGAATCTCAATTTTACCCATAGAAAATAAGGAAATATAAATTAATCAATTTCCCCCCTCTTAAAAAACACTGAAAACAGGATATTACAACAGAAAAACATGTTTTTATTTTTTCTATTCACCATCTATTCATGAAGTAACAAATACTTATCTAGTGGTTATCTTTTTAACTCATGTTACGACTCCCCCTGGGGTATGATATACCAGGGAGTCGCAACTATCACAGCAGACAGGTTCCGTCAAAGATGAGTTCGAACACACATTGCAAGTAGCCTTCAGTTATTTTTATTTACAATAAAGTCAATAAAACAGACTACGGGATAACATAGGGGAAGCACGAGATATTAAAGTGGCACCCTCAAATAAACACGGTAAAACCCCCTCCCAGACAGGTGTTCAAATGAACACCCACAAAATACAGGAAATAAGACCGAAGGATGCCACTGTTAAACTGATGTAATATAATCTAGACAGGGGAATAACTGTGTCTAAATGCACAAACTATATGTATACCCATGGTGTCTAAACTTATCTCAAGTCCCCCTATGAAACCCAAAATCATTAACAACACATACAAAATATAACAGGGAGTAACATACTCACAAGCCTGCAACTCAGCACGGCATCAAGGACAAGGGCAAAGGCCAGGGCAAGGGCAAGGGCAAGGGAAAAGGCAAGGGAAAAAAGGCAAGGGCAAGGGCTGAACTGACAACTGAAAAGGCTTTAAATAAGGGCAGGAGGGATGATTGGGGAATTAATTACAGCCGTGTTGGCCTGGGCAGGGCTCTGTCACAGGGGTGGAGCCACAGTGGCAGATACCGGTAAAGAAAGGAAAGCACACACCTCCTACATAGTGTGTGTCCAGGCTGCCAGCCGTAACACCTCCCCCCTCAAGAGTCAACCTGTTGACGAAATCGAACCACCAACCTGCCTCAATCAATCAATACACTCCAGTTAACTCTCCTAAACTTGAAATAGGGCATTATACATAATTTCTTCTGCGCCGGCTTCCATTTTTGCACCGATATCCTCTTCTGCGCCAGCGTGCTTTACTGCGCCCCCTTTTGCGGCGGTCAGTCACGAGACAAGGAAGTGGTCGGTCCGGCGGGCGTCCACACCAGCCGATGACAAGGCGTGGCCGGTCTGGCGGGCGTCCGCGCCGGCCGGTGATGAGCCGTGGCCGATCTGGCGGGCGTCCATGCCAGCCAGAAACGAGACGAGGAAGTGGTCGGTCCGGTGGGCGTCCGCGCCAGCCGATGACAAGGCGTGGCCGGTCTGGCGGGCGTCCGCGCCGGCCAGTGATGAGCTGTGGCCGATCTGGCGGGCGTCCACGCCAGCCGAGGACAAGGCGTGGCCGGTCTGGCGGGCGTCCGCGCCGGCCGGTTATGAGCTGTGGCCGATCTGGTGGGCGTCCACGCCAGCCAGAAATGAGACGAGGAAGTGGTTGGTCCGGCGGGCGTCCGCGCCAGCCGGTGACAAGGCGTAGCCGGTCTGGCGGGCGTCCGTGCCGGCTGATGATGAGCCGTGGCCGATCTGGCGGGCATCCGCGCTGGTCCTTTAAGTCTTGGCCAAGCCCCCTTCCTTTAGGAGACACTAGAATTTTAGAACGGTCAGGCACCTTACCCTGGTTGTTCGGAGGGTCGCCAACTCCCTCGTCCAGGGGTGCCAGAGCTTTGCCGCTCTTGCAGTCGCCGGTACCATCATCCAGGGGCGCCGGAGCATTGCTACCACTTCTGGGCGGGCAGTCGCTGACCAGAACGGTGCTTGGCAGAACAGTGCTAGAAAGAACTGTGCCTGGAAGGCCGGCCGGCACCGGAAGCCTGGTTAGTGGCTTCGGCACGGGTGCGACTGGCGGCCCCAGGGGCGACAGGAGTACTTTGCGTGGCCTCGGCACCGGAACTTGGGGTGCTTTCTGCAGGCTGATCTCCGCGGCGGACATTTTCTTCTTGCCTTGTTCTTTTTCAAGCCGCTCTTGCTCCAATTTTTTTCTTTCTAAATTTTCCTGCTCCAAAATATTTTCTCTTTCAATCAGTTCTTTTTCTTTTCGCTCTGCTTCCAAGGCCTTTTCTCTTTCTAGTCGATCTTGCGCTAAGGCTTTTTCTTTCTCTTGCCTTTTAAATTCCAAAACTCTTTCTTTCTCAAGCCGTTCTTGCTCAAGACGTGCTTTCTCTAGACATGCTTTCTCTAGACGTGCAAGCTCCAAAGCTTTTTCTCTCTCTTGCCTCTTAAATTCCAAAACTCTTTCTTTCTCAAGCCGTTCTTGCTCAAGACGTGCTTTCTCTAGACGTGCAAATTTCAAAGCTTTTTCTTTTGCAAGCCATTCTTGAGCTACACGTGCTTTCTCTACACGCTCAAGCTCCAAAGCTTTTTCTTTCTCATGGCCAAACTCAGCCACGGCCTGTCCAGGCTTTAATTTGTGATTTCTGAACTTTTGGCGGTACGCCTCAGGGACCAGTTCGTAAACGCGCAACACTGCTGCTTTTACCTTATCATATACCAACCCGTCTTCTATCGACAGTGTACTCAAAGCTTCGAGGCCTTTCCCTGACAGTTTCCTTTGTAAGACTAGAGCCCAGCCTTCTTCTGGCCATTTATGGGACAGTGCTATCCGTTCAAACGCGCTAAACCACGCCTCGACGTTCGTCTCATGGAACGGCGGTACAAGCGGAAGGCTTTCACTAACTTTAAACCCCCTACTTTCTACCATATTAGAACTCTTTGAGAGTTCAATGTCCAGCCTTTTTAGTTCAATCTCCTTTTCAAACTCCATTTTCTTGAGGGCCAGCTGATGAGCATACTCCCTATCCCTAGCCTCATATTGCATGCGTAACATCTCTAGACTAACATGGGGATTTTCCCCAACAGGTACAGTACCATCTCCATCTCCATCTAGTTTTCCTTTTAAACCAGCCCTGGGATTTTTTTCTCGAGCCTCTACATTCAAGGTGGCACCATCCCTGCCTACCTCATCTTTCTCCTTCCTGCTAGATTCCTCAGAATCGACCAGAGACTGAGAGAAAACACCCGCAGATGCTCCTCCTGTGGCTTCTAAGTACTGCGTTGCTATTAACATCTGGATAACCTCCTGCTTCAATTCAGCTAGCCTGGTAGTCCTGGACAGAGTGAACCCTAGATGAGCGGCAAGACCTAACAGATCTCTCCTCTTACATTGGTCAACCTGATCTACAGTGCCAAGTTAAAAAAAGGAACTCTTCCGCATCAAAGTCCATCCTGCTAATTACAGCACTACACTAGACTGAATGATAGCTATTAACTGTGCCTACCTCAACTCTGCTTGCCCAGCCTTCACCGGCCTACTGCACATGCAGTCCGTACCACCAATGACCAAACCGCTGCTGTGATAACAGATCTTAATGATATCCCGGACGAGCCCCCACTTGTTACGACTCCCCCTGGGGTATGATATACCAGGGAGTCGCAACTATCACAGCAGACAGGTTCCGTCAAAGATGAGTTCGAACACACATTGCAAGTAGCCTTCAGTTATTTCTATTTACAATAAAGTCAATAAAACAGACTACGGGATAACATAGGGGAAGCACGAGATATTAAAGTGGCACCCTCAAATAAACACGGTAAAACCCCCTCCCAGACAGGTGTTCAAATGAACACCCACAAAATACAGGAAATAAGACCGAAGGATGCCACTGTTAAACTGATGTAATATAATCTAGACAGGGGAATAACTGTGTCTAAATGCACAAACTATATGTATACCCATGGTGTCTAAACTTATCTCAAGTCCCCCTATGCAACCCAAAATCATTAACAACACATACAAAATATAACAGGGAGTAACATACTCACAAGCCTGCAACTCAGCACGGCATCAAGGACAAGGGCAAAGGCCAGGGCAAGGGCAAGGGCAAGGGAAAAGGCAAGGGAAAAAAGGCAAGGGAAAGGGCTGAACTGACAACTGAAAAGGCTTTAAATAAGGGCAGGAGGGATGATTGGGGAATTAATTACAGCCGTGTTGGCCTGGGCAGGGCTCTGTCACAGGGGTGGAGCCACAGTGGCAGATACCGGTAAAGAAAGGAAAGCACACACCTCCTACATAGTGTGTGTCCAGGCTGCCAGCCGTAACAACTCATTTCTGAACTGGTTTATCCTCATTAGGGTCGCATGGAGTGCTGGAGCCTATCCCAGCTTACTCCGGACCAGAGGCAAGGGACACCCTGAATCCGGTGACCAGCCAATTGCAGGGAACAAGGAGACGGACAACCATACACACTCACATCCGTACCTAGGGGCAATTTAGAGTGTCCAATCAGTCTACCTTGCATGTTTTTGGAAAATGCGAGGAAACCGGACAACCCAGAGGAAGCCCACGCAGGCCCCGGGAGAACATGCAAACTCCACACAGGTAGATGTGACCTGGATTTGAACACAGGACCCCATAGCTGTGAGGCCGACGCGCTAACGACTCGTGCCACCGGACTGCCCCTGATTACTATCTTCAATACTTAAGTGTGACATTATTCAGTACAGACAGATGGTAGCGGCTCAACGCGAAGTGTGCAGAGCAGAGAGAAAGAGAAACAACAGGAGAAAGACTTGACGGATGGCAATGTGCTCGTTACATAAATATAAACTTTAAGTTTAACTTAAATGAATTTAGATTACTATACACAGTATACAATAAGTTAATCTTACGTTACAATAAACTTAAACATTCTTGTACAATAACCGAGGCAAAAGTGTTATTGTATTCCACAAGTGGCTTTCAAGTCAGAACTTGTTGCTTCTCCATGCCTCTGTAAAGCCCGGCTTGTTTTTTAAAATTATCGGACCAGCCATGACTGACTTTGAAGAGTTCATCTGGTGTCGAAGAGTCCCCTTTTTCAAATGCTTGCTTGCTTTTTTTCAAGTCCATGTAGATTCCACTGGCTTCTTTCCAAATCATCGTCTCGGTAATTATATCTCTAACTTGCCCAGCTTGGAAATGGTGGTTAGTCTGTTGGAAGATAGGTTCATTAATAATTACCCTTCTGATATAATTATCAATTACTGCAGACAGACATCTTATTATTTACATTTAATTAAATAGATTGCATCTGTGATAAAACCTTATAAGGGTAGATGTGTCAAGACTTCAAGACTTCCTCCTGATCTCCAAAGTACCTCCTCGAACAGTAATTCGTCGTACGGCTTTAAAGCCATGAATCAAAACAATTAGAAGGTTATTGATTAATCCAACATGCTTAAGCAAAAACAACATCTGTAACTATAATAACAGTTAAGGTATTTAACAATGATAACTAAAAACAAACTTCATTTGAATTAAAACAACCATGCCTTCATTTGACATAACAATTACATAAAGAAGCGCGAAGTGCGTCACAATGTGGGAACACTATGCGAGTGTTCCTGGAAGTGATAGATATCCATCTGATAGTAGCAAGAGTCCTTGACGACTCTTCGCTGCAAACACAAATTCAGGAGGTGGAGTACAAAAGGCGAAGTGCACATTTTAACCAATAGGTGTAAATTAAATCCTATTCTAGTAACTTATAATACATTGTTAGGTATGAAAATACAACTTCAGGAGCAGGTCAAGAAAGAGTGAGATCAATTTAAATTAGGAAATAGGTTTATTACCGAAACTGCAAAGTGGAGAGTGACAGCTCTAACAGTGGAGTCCTGTTCAGCGTGATGTTCTTGCGATCAGTGTCGGACAGTTGAGTATTTGTGCTGACATGTCAACCCAATCACAAGACTAAGATTGATTATTCAGTCAGACAGTTGGTTGTTTATGCTGACATGTCAGCCATAAGGATGACTGCTATGCTGTTATACTTACAAAAACTAATACAATATGAACAAGCATTTGCAAAGAGACTTTGTCTAATCTTACATATCCCTCCTGTTTGTGAGTATAAACACATCGGAACCTCGTTTCTTAGCGACGCTACTTTTGAACGAAATTCTTCACAAATGACTTCAAACTGGAGTTAAGACAAACCAGGAAGGGTACCTGGTGTCTCACAAAAGGAAAGACATATTAATCAGTGTCAGACAGTAGCACAGCATCCAGGTCAGATTCGGATATGAATTGTTGCATGTGAATACGAGTTAGCATTAGCTGGGTTAAACAATCATGATTTGTTCGACTGTGGAATTAATGGTACGTTTGATTAAAGCTGAGAAGCAAGGCAAACAACAAGTTAGGACAAAAGGCACGAGAGCAATAACAGTTACGACTGGTACTAGGGCTTTCAAAAGAGTATGTGTCCATGATGAGCCAGAGAGGAACCAGTCAAGCCATCCTTGTTGTGGAACTGGATCTTTGGTCATAGCGTTCTGTATGTTCTTCATAGTTTGTAAATCATCATGGATTGAGTGGGATGCGTTGGCAGGAATGAAGGTGCAGCATGAGTCTCCTACCATGGCACACACAACCTCCCTGCTGGGCGATTATTCTGTCAAGGGCAAGGCGGTTCTGGATAATCATCTGGGTCATGGCAGTTATTTGGATTTCTCTGCCTTGTTGCAGTCGGACTGATGCGTTGACGTAGGCCTGGAATCTGTAGTCAATCGTTTCCAGACGTAGGGTGTTCTTCGCTGTTCCTACCCAGGGGAACTGCGCCATCATAATTTTGGAGGAGACTGTCCAGGGTTTGTATTCGAGGGGGACATCCGAGCCCCACACTGAATAATGGGGGCGAAAATTGAGGCTCCGTCGTTGACGCCTGGTGGGTAGATGTGGTGTTAGCGTCTACAGTTGTAATCGAGTGTGCTGTAAGAACGTATGTGTGGTCTGATACAGATGTAGGGACACAGAGCCCAGTTGTATTGACGGGATGATCATATACACTTGCCATCAGCAGAGCCACCATATTTGGTCCAGTACTGTCGATGATTGGGAAGGAACTTGTCTGATCTCGGCGCACCTGGTGACGTGAACTTGGTCTAAAGGGGTCTTGGGATTCGGTCCGCTGAAGTCCGGCTCAGTGCTGTGTGTAGAGCCACGGTGATAGCATCCTCAGTGGACCTGTTTTCTCTACAAGCAAACTGGTGAGGGTCAACTGAGGGTGGGATTGTATTTCTGATGTGGCAGGACACCAACTTTTCAAAGCACTTTATGATCACAGGCGTGAGAGCAACAGGCCTGTAATCGTTCAAGCTGTCGATGGTTGACTTTTTGGGGACAGGAATGATGGTGGCAGATTTCAGGCAGGCAGGAACGATGGATTGTTGCAAGGACCGATTGAAAATGTCCGTGAAGACTCCAGCCAGCTGTTCAGCACAGGCTTTGAGCACCTTGCCAGGTATTCCGTCTGGTTCAGCAGCCTTCCTGGTGTACACAGACTGCATTTTCCAGTCTCACTTCCTGTTCCCGAAACTCCAGTGTATTGTTGCAGGGTGGTAGTGGAAGTGTTGACACTGGGTCTGATTTGTCAGTCTCAAAGCGGGCAAAGAAATAGTTCAGTTCCTCCGCTAGTGAGGCATCCGCGTTTAGACATAGTATTGTTATTGTAGTTAGTGATATGTCGTATTCCCTGCCACATCTTCTTTGGGTTATTTTTTTTTTGAAGTGCTCCTCGATTTTCTTAGTATATGCTGCCTTGGCCTTCTTTATGCCTCTTTTCAGCTCTGCTCTGGCAGCTCTATACTTTCTCTTGTCCCCCGATCTGAAGGCGATGTTACGGCATTTGATGAGTGCTTGTGTCTCCTTGGTCATCCAGGGTTTTTGGTTAGGAAAAACCCGTATCCGTTTGTCTGTAGTAACGTTGTCAATGCAGTTTCTGATGTAGGAGAGTACAGTTTCCGTATAGTCTAGGAGGTCGTTGTGTTCGAAAAGTTCCCAGTTGGTACGGGAAAAATAGTTTTTTTGGCCTTGTTTGCGTCCGACGTGTGGTGTACGCAGGAGTGAGAGATATGAAGAGATGGTCTGATCCAGCTAGATGTGGCGGAGGAGCTGCTTTATAGGCATGTTTGATGTTCGAGTAGACATGGTCGAAAATGTTGTCTTCTCTCGTATTGCATTTGACATATTGGATAAACTTGGGTGGAACAGTCTTTAAACATGCTTTGTTGAAGTCACCAGCGACAATAAAGACTCCATCAGGGTGGTCGAGCGGTTGTTTATTTACAGCCGTTAGCAGTAAGTCGAGAGCCGTGTTGACTTTCGCATTTGGAGGCATATAGATAGCCGTTACTATGACGACCATTAGCTCCATCGGTAGATAGTATGGCCTGCATCGTATTGCCAATAGCTCCAAACCCGGAGAACAGTGAGTGTCAATGATCTTGCTGTCACAACACCATTCGTTATGTATGTACATGCATAGTCCACCGCCATTGCTTTTACCTGTTAGTTCTTTGGAACGATCGTTCCGAAAAAGTGTACGGCTAGCTAGTGATAGCGCAGCGTCGGGTATATTCTGGTGTAGCCATGTTTCCGTGATAAGAATAATGTTGCAGTACCTTACAAAGCTGTTGGTAGCAATTCGAAGTTCCAACTCATCCATTTTGTGGGTAATGGATCGGGCGTTTGTCAAGAAGATACTAGGAAGCGGGGCTCGGAGTGGTTGTTGTCGTAGCTTAGCCGCAAGGCCCGCCCGACATCCGCGCTTTTGCTTTCTTTCTCTTCGCCGTCTACGGCGTACTTTGGGTGGGCTGGATATCCACGGAGATCCCGGAGGTCATTGGTTTGTAAATAGTCGTGAAATTGGGTATCTTGCCTTTCTTTCCGAAAGTGTTTAGACCCTGGCGACTGTAGGATAACGAACAAACTGGAGAGCAGTGAGCCGCTGATGATGATGAGTAGCCACTTCGTTCTTGTACTTTGTTTACTGTGGGACTGATGTATCCAGGTGTCTCTTCCTTCGATTTTGACGGCGGTGGGTGTGGCCAAAATCACACGCTGAGGTCCGTCCCAACGTGGAGAAGACCAGCACTTTCTTTTTATCACCTTGACGAGTACCAGGTCTCCTGGGGACAGGACCTCCTCTGTGGGAGACAGAGAAGATGTAGGCAGATGATTTGCATTCATCACAGTTCTTTCTTGGAACATTTTGCATAACCACTTAGTGAGGAAATCTGTTTCTCCTTTCTCTTCTACCACCAGATCTTTTTCCCACATTGTTAAGTGGAAGGGTCTGTCGTTCACTGCCTCAAATGGTGTGCATCCCTGTGCGTTTGGAATGATTCTCATGTACGTTTCTACCAGGCTCAGGCATTCTTGCCATGGTTTTCCTGTATCTTCCATGGTTTTTCTGAGTCTGAGTTTTACTGTTCTAATGGTTTGGTTCAGTTTGATGAAGTCCATGTTCAGAAGCTCGGAGGGATATGTTCCTGTTTGCCTTGTTCCATGCTTGGGTCGTTCATTGCCTTGAGAGTTGTGTCTACAGCAGGTGAGACAGTTTCTGCATAAAATTTTGAAGTAAGTTTGAAGACCTCTGGGAACATGCATTGTTTGTTGTACTGTACTGATCATCCCTCCTGTTGAGACATGGCTCCTCCCATGGCTCAATTTGGCAATTACTTCAAACAATGATCGTGGGATGCATGGCTTGTTTTCTGCTGCATCGAGTCCGTTCTTGTGTTGAGTGGCTCCTTCTGTTTCTCATTGCAGTTTCTCTTTTTCTGGGGCATGATTTTGCATTTCTCTTAGGATTTCAGCAGGGATTGGGCTGTGTCTTTCCACCGTCACATCTTGTCCTTGGTATAGTTTACATGCCTCTGTCAGTGCCACTATTTCTGCAGCTTGTGCAGACCAGTTGCCGGGGAGTCGTTCTGTCTTGAGGGTGTCTTTTTGAGTCACCACGGCATATACGGTGTGTGTTTTTTTGTCCAGGGTTTTTCGATGATGATGCATCCCCATAGACAATGTGTCCGGTGGGCAGCGGGTTGTCCATTAGGTCAGTTGCATATACGTGGTTAATTAACATTCGTTGAGTGGGCAACTGTGAGAATTGGTTTAACCACTTGTTGTCCGGTCTCCGGTCTCCCATGAACTTCAGGGTGACATGTAATGGCCATGTTTGTTGTTCCTGTCCTGGTGCTGCTGGGCAGATATCTTCAGCCTGTTCTCTCAGACTTTCAGCTACCTTGGCAGAATCATTCCCGACAATGTCGAGAGAGTAGAAGGTGTTGGATGTGGTGGTGTGGAAGATGTTTTCGGTCTGTAATTTCCTGGGTTGGAGGCCATTTTGGGTGGCCACTAGGCTTAGCCCAAGCTGGACTATGATATCTCGTCCCAGTAAGTTGATCGGACATTTGGAGCATAGGACAACAGGAGCAAAGACATTGATTCCGTCCTCACCTTCCATGACGATGGCTTGGGAGTAGAATCTTCTCTGTGGGATGCCGGCTACACCTATAACTTGGAGGGACAGGGTGCTGGGCATGACTCCTGGAACCTTGTCGGACAGGACGGTCCGATCGGCCCCTGAATCCACCAGGAACCAAACTGGTGTGCGCTGAGGTCCCACCAAGAGTTGTACTCAGGGTTGGTTGTCCAAAGATCGGGAGTCCGCGGCATAGACTGACAGGTCCATAAATGGGAAGGGGAGGGGTTCCTTGTTACCTAGGTTAATTTCTTCTTCGCCCTCATTTTCATAGATGGATCAAAGGAGTCCTCTTGGATGAACTTATGGCGTCATTGTGGTTAATCCTATTGGGGTTCTCTGTCCTCCCATTGTCTCTGGGGTCCTGAGTAATGGAATCCAAACTGTCTCTTTAGGTGAGACTCTGGACAGTCTCGGGCCCAGTGTCCTTTCTGGTGACAGTTGTAGCATCGTCTTTCAATTCGATCACGGGTTTGCTGATCAATGTTGCGGGGTCCGGTGGCATTTCTCGGGGATCTGTATCCTCTGCCGACAAACATGGTGGTGGCTTGAAGTGCCTCGGTTATCATTTGTGCGCTGGCGGTCACCTGGGCCCTTTCCTTCTTGGAGCGAATGTTCTCCTCTGCGTGGCTTGCTCATTGGAGTAGGTCAGCGGATGAGGCAGTCTTGTAGGTGACAAAGTATTTTCTGATGAATCCGTAAATGGGAACTTGGAGTCCTTCGATAAACCATTGTTTCAACTGGACTCGGAATGGGCCATTTTCATCGCCGTCATCCATCAGGCGGCTGTTGGTTGTTGTTGTTGTTGAGGCAGCGCCCAGGTGGCCCTAACATAGAGTACGCCTGGCTAGCGCTAGCACCTTGGACGGCTCAGTCACCAGCACGTCCAGGGGGGGCGAGGCGACACCGAAAATCTGGAGGCGGAGGGCAGAGAGGCCGGGGCAACGCTGGAGCCAATGTTCAAGGTCTTGCGTCTCTTCCCGGCAGAGGGGGCAGGTTGGGTCGAGGGTGGAGTTAAGAGGGTTATGGTAGGCTCTCAGGCTTGGGAGGTGGCCCGAGCGGAGGCGGGCGATGAGAACCGCGTCGCTCCCGTTCTTCACGCGCGCACAGTCTAGGCACCAGTTATATTTTGGGTAGACGACCGCTGCGCGATGATCCGGTCTTGGTGGATTGTCACGAATCAGTCGTCTATTGGCTGCTTTAGCTGTGGCAAAGGAGATTGGTCGTGGCTCATCGACCTTGGAGGAGGCGGCTTCCTTCGCCAGGACGTCTGCCATCTCATTCCCAGGCAACCCACAATGACCTGGGGTCCACAGGAGGGCTGTCCGAGCCGTGCGCTGGTTCAGCAGACGACGGATTTCGCCAGTGACGGCCGAGTGGCTCGCAATGGCAGTCAGTAGTGATTGACTGTCAGAGCACACTGCGACGGCACTAGCTACGTTCATGTCAGTTAGCCATTGCAGAGCCATCGTCATGGCCGCCTTCTGTTACTCGAAAAAGGACGTGAAAGGGGCCCCACGCATCGGTTTTGAATGCGTGGTGACTGGGTTTGCCGGATCTCCAGTGGTGCCGATCATCGACTCCCCGCCGGCCGTTGTTCCATCGGTAGCAGAGCCGTCGGTATAGATGTTGACCGCTGGTGCGACTGCACGGATGGCGCAGATGGCACGTTCCCGAAGGACTGGCGGGAGATCGAGTTTTGTGGTGCTCCCAAGGGTTGCAGAGAGAGTCCAGAGGTCGGTGTCGTTCAACCACAGGCACTCGATGGGGGGCGGGAGGACTTCTCGTTGGTTGGACAGGGCGGGAGGGAGGGTGTAAATTTTTCCCGACGCGGTCTTGCGCCTACTGGAACGCTGGAGACGGTGCACGGCTGTCTTAGTAGCAAGTTCATGCTGAGGGTGATCAGAAGGGAGGCGGAGGGCTTTTTCGAAGGAGATGGCTGCTAGTTGGCTTCCTCGCGAGGAGTAAGAGCACACGCCCGCTTCTAGCTGCAGCGCCTCGACTGGTGTAGTCCTCAGTTGGCCCGTCACGATGCGCAGGGCACTGTTCTGGGCGCGACCAAGGTCGTCAAGTCGGGACTGCGACAGGAAGGGCTGCCATGCTGGGGCAGCGTAGTCCATGACGCTCCACTGAAGGGCGAGGTGGACAGAGCGTAGACTGTTTTTTTGCCAGCCCCAGTCTTTTGTGGTCAGACAGGCAAGGATGCAGTTTCGGGAAGCCACTGTCTTGGTGACGGCCTTCACGTGTGGCCCGAAACTCAGGCATCTGACGAGCTTTACCCCAAGGAATTTGGGGGTGGGGTTGAAGCGCAGGCTCGTTGTTCCCACAGTGACGGACGGGGTCGAGGAAGCCTCCCCTGAATCGGATGAGAAGAAGGTGACCTCACTCTTCGAGGCGTTCAACGTCATCTTCTTTTTGCAGCTCCACTCGCAAACAGCTCGGACTGCGTTCTGGATCGTCTCCTCTGTCCTTGAGGCTCTGTCCTTGCACCACTCGCTCCTTTTGGAGAAGGACTCTGCACACTGCAGCAAAGTGTTTGGCAAAAACATCGGCTTTCCCCACGTTGGTGGTGTAGAGGCGGCCGTTGTGTTGCAGGATCTCCGTAAGCGCCCAGTTATCAGGTGATCCGCTGAGAGAGCGGATCAATCGCCACGTTTTGCTGGTGTCCGGGTTGAACTCCAGCTCCTCCAATAGGGCAGCCCACTTTGCTTCCTTGGCCGACTGGGTGAGGGAGTTCACTTTCCTGCAAGCGGCTAGCCAGTCTTCTCTGTGGGTGCCTACAGAGCGGCGTAGGCGATTGTGTTATTTGATAGCAGATCTCACGTCAGCCAACATCCAGGTGTTTTTCGTCTTGCCTCTCCAGGATTTGCCAATGACGCGCTTCCCCACCTTCTTTAGCAGAGTCGTGAAGCGGGAGAGGCGGTTGGTCAGCGGCGGGGGCGTGTTGGTTCCAAAACTCAGTACTGCGTCTTCTACGTCCTGAGTGAAGGTTGCCCAGTCGACGTCTTTGTGGTTCCACCGTGCCGTTGGTAGGGGCGGGCACGACGGGCGGACGACACAGGCCACTGAGATGGACAGGGGTAGGTGGTCGGATCCAAGATCCTCATCAACAGTCCATTCGGCATGGTTGGCGAGCCTCGGGTGGGCAAAGGTGAGGTCGGGTGTGCTAAGCCCGCCGGTGCTTCGGTTCACCCTTGTTGCCGACCCGTTGTTGAGGAGTGTGATAGAGTTCCTCAGCAGCCAGTCCTCGATGTCGGCCCCACGCTTGTCGCTTGGCTGGTTGTAGTCCCAGAGGTTGGGAGGCAGCCGGTGTCGGGTGGTGGCACATTGTGGGCAGGACCAGCTGTCAGATGACTTCATAGTTGCCACAGCATCACGTAGTGCCTGAGCAGGACCGGTGGTAGGAGGCCAGGGGTCTGGTTGAATGGAAGGGGCCACCAAGAGCCTGTTCTTGTTCCCTTCCGGCGGCTGTTGGACTTGACACAACTTCCTAATCTGGCATAGTAATCATTTGTACTCTCGCCCTCTTTGCGTACATGTCCTTATTCTTTGGTAGTCTGGGTCTCTGGAACATTGCCACTGCTTTTCCTAGTAGCTTTTCTATTTTTCCGGTTAGGCCTTGGGAGTCGTAGGCTAATGCGTTTCCCCCTGCATCATGTCCTGTGAATCTCTCTCTGACTCTGCTCAATCTATGTTTCAGAGAGTTCCTTAAGGCTTTCTCCACTTCAGCTCCATCTAGGTGATAGGATGCCACTAACTCACGGGGGTTTCTGCCCCATTGTTCCGCATTTTCTTCCACATCTCCGAGTCCCTTGCATGCTTCCATGCATTCGGCCTCGGTCCAGGGTCAGTAGATTAATAGGGTGGGTGGTTGTTGTTTTTCCCCCACCTTGGATTCGCCACAGCCATCATTGGGTAGGTTTCAACATTTCTTTTTTCTGTCATCATTGTTTGTAAAGGGGGTTGTGGAGCTCCTCTTCCGTTCCATTATTCTCCAGAGTTTTGAGGTCGGTAGGAGTTGCCAGATCTGGTGTGGCCTGGTGTCACAATGGTGTCGTCAGTGCGCGGGGCGGAGGTATCGTATGCAGGGGGCGTTCCAATCCTACGAGGGAAGGGTAGATGGGACCGGTGGGTGGCGCCGCAGGAGGAAGAGAGTTGGGCAATCTTTCAGCAGCTTGGCCGTTTTCTGGGTGTGTCGGTCTCCGATGAACGTTGGTTTCCTCTTCCGCGCTGATTTTTATGGTGGTGATGAGACCTTGTTTTTGCTCATTCTTCTTTTTCTTTTTTTTCGATGTCGTTTAGACGTTCCACACTGTTCTTTCCATATTTTGAACACCAACAACTGTTTCTCAACTTCCTCTTTTTTCTTTCCCTTTCTCTCCCTTTCCTTTAACATTTCCCTATCTAAGCTCATCAAACTCTTCATATCCTTCAAATTGGGACAGAAGCCATGTTTCTTCACCTATCTTGGCAATCCCAGGCAATTTCCCATACAATGCATTTGCATATATATCACATCCGGTACCTCGCCGATTTTCATTTTGCAGTCTGACAATAAACCCACCCCTTTTGTTGCTTTCTGACCCATATGAATCACTTACTTAATAGTTTAAACAACAATTATTTTTCTAAATTACCCAAAATTGATCTCTACTTTGTGATTCACCCAATATCTCTGAATACACAAAGACCAAAAAGTCCCTGACTTTGTCTTAGTTGAGTCCCTGACTCTATTAACAGACCAAGACTATAAGTTTCTTGCTTATTCTTGTTCGACTTGCATTGGTCCCGGACCCAAAAACTATTACGTTCTATGCAAGTTGGTCCCAGACCATAAACTGTTAATACTACCGCAGTGATAATACTTATTCAAATTATCACTTCACGGAGACAGAAATCAAAAGGTGAACTCACAATCTTTCTCGTTCCGAACCTGCTCCAGTTTTGGGGACCCGTCACTAGATCACCGGAGCGGCAAAGGAACAGCCGTCAGGTTGATCCTTTCAATGGAGGATGCTGTCGTCGTGCTCCGCCGTCGCTCCGGTAATTGTTGGCTGTTGGGTCCCGGGTTTCGGCACCAAAGTATGTTAGGTCTGAAAATACAACTTCAGGGGCAGGTCAAGAAAGAGTGAGATCAATTTAAATTAGGAAATAGGTTTATTACAGAAACTCCTTTAACTATGAAGTTCCCTTTAAGAATTAACACTCAAGTTAAACAATTACCCAATATTTCCGTCTTTGACATTTCAATCTCAGGAACTCTGTTTCACATAATTGTATGAACAGGACCTCTTTTATTTCAGGAACAACATTCCTCACAACTGATCGATCACAAATTCAGTCGCTTCGGAGGTGCTCTTTCTCTCACTGCGTACCTGCGCCCAAACACCTCTGGGGTACTGACTGCTCGGTGGTCTGGTGTAACTGTCTTGTCACAGGCCACTGAGCCTGGAGAAGTTGTTACCTGTGTCTCGTTGGTCTCCATATGTTTCAATGGGGTCCAATGTCTCGGGTCTGGACGGTTGGTTGTACAGCAAATGGTCAATGTGGACTGAGCGTCGGCTAACTCCATTCCACACCAGGTCGGTGACTGGTCTGAGTCTCTTTTCCACTGTTCCTCTTGTCCACCTCTCCTTTCCTCCACGGAAGTTCCAGATGAGGACTGAGTCACTCTCAGACAGATTTCTCAGCTTGGAGGCGGTTTTATCTTCTGCTTTTGTTGTTTTGCTTCCACCACTCAAGCGAGATCTGGTTTCAGTAATCTAAACCTGGTCCTGATTTGACGTTTTAGAAACAGTTCAGCTGGAGTACATCCTGTAAAACTGTGTGGTGTACTCCTGTATGCCATCAGGGAGTGCCTGTGCTGCATTCTTATAGTGACATTTTGTTTCCTTTCATCGAGCACTTGTTTCAGCAGTGGTGCTTTCACTGTCTGAACCGTTCGCTCTGCAGCTCCATTGGAAGCGGGATGGTAAGCTGGCACCAACGTTTGTTTTATTCTATTGCTCAGCAGGAATGTCTTGTACTCCTGCGAAGTGAATTGAGGACCATTTGTTACGGTCGCGCCGCGTAATTGTGGCGCGACCGGGAAAAGTTAGACCCATTCGCGGGAACGTAGGAATGAACAGGAAGGGCTGATCTCATGGTGGTAGGTTTTAATAACTCAAACAAAGTTTACAAAACAACAAGGGCTTGAATATCCCAAAAGTAACAGAACTGAACCATGGGGAATTATACCTTAAAGCGATGTGTGCTACAACACGGCGTGTCGCGCAGGAAGTTACGTCATGCAAATGCTCAGTTGATCCGACAGTGACTACCACTTCTGTCGCACTTAAATACCCGCATCAGGAAGTAATCAACGATTGTCTACAGCTGATGAAAACTACGTCAAGCCAAGAGGGGCAAACACGCCGCTCCTGACACCGTTGTCAGAAACAATCTCCCCAGGAAGCCTGTAAGAAGAAAAGATGTTCCGCAACACCTCAATCATTTTTGCTGCTGTGGTTGTTGCCATGGCGATGACCTCAAGACATTTTGAATGACTGTCCACTAATACTAAAAAGTGGTGTTGATCTTTTTCTGCAAAATCAATATGTATTCGCTGCCAAACTCTAATCGGCCACTGCCAGCCTCTGACCGGCCTCATATTATTGCACCGTATGTTCTATTTTACTGTCCAGTTGTGGCCACCACAAGTAGCTCCTGGCCAAAGCCTTCATCTTGCATCCTCCAGGGTGTCCTTGGTGAAGATCAAGCAGTAGTCGCTCTCGGTGTGCTGGTGGAATGATAACTCAAATTCCCCACAATATGCAACCTTGTTCCACAGACAATTCCTTTTTCCGGGAAAAGTATGGGTTCAGTCTCTCGTTCTTGTTATGACTTGGCCACCCAGACCGAGTCAACTCCAGTACTTTGCATAGGACTGGGTCTTTGAGAGTGATCTTTGCGATCTCTGTAGCCCGCACGGAAAGCTCATCCACTACTGCGCGATAGAAGATGTTGTTTCCTCCGATGTTATCCCTTCCCTTCCCTTCCTTCTTTTCTATCGCCATTGAAGCTAATGATGAAAGTCGAGCCTGTCCTGTCGAATTTCTGGCATTAAAAATGGCTTTAAAACAACACAACAATATTTTTGCTTGTGCAGCTCGCTCCAAATACAGCTTGGTAGCTCTCGTAGTTAGCGCACTAAAAGTGGCGGACACACCCTTTTCCGGCTGTAATAGGCTTGCTATTTTCGGAGTTGACCGCCCTGCAACCAAATCTATTTGTTTTCCTCCGTCGGCCATTGTGGGTGGAGTTTGCGATCGCTGGCTGGCTCACTTTGGCCCGCCTACTAGCCAATCATACATAGTTGGTGAAAGCGATGACGTATCCCTATGCCTGCAAAATGGCCTTGGTGTCACCAAATTGAATTCTGATTGGTTAAAGCAAGTCTTATTGACGCTTGTTTAATGCGGCAGAGCCCGTAGAACTGATTGTGAAGGCCTTGAGGCAGATTGCTGACCCTGGTAACCAAATAATGGCTGAAATGTGACTGGTTAAATGCTTCAATATGAAAACACATATCTGGAAGCCTCGCAACCAGGGGAAAAGCAATGCAAGGAAGCTAACAGGCGATTTGGAATGATTTAATAAGTATTGATGGACAAAATTTAATATTTGATTCAGATATTTCTTAGGCCAGCAGAGAAGGCCTTGAAGGCCCTGACAGCCGACTACTGAGTTATAGTATCAATATACTACACTGGCGACCAACATTTCAAAGCACTTCATGATCACAGGCGTAAGTGCAACAGGCCTGTAATCATTCAGGCTGTCAATGGTTGGCTTTTTGGGGACAGGGATAATGGTGGCAGATTTCAGGCAGGAGGGAATAATGGAATGTTGCAGGGAAACAATTGAATTTTTTTGTGAAAACTCCAGCCAGCTCGTCAGTACAGGCTTTGAGCACCTTCCCAGGTACTCCATCGCGGCCAGCAGCATTCCTGGTGTTCACAGACTGTATTACCAGTCTCACTTCATGTTCCTGAAGCTTCAGTGTACTACTGCAAGGCGGTGGATGTGTTGAGAATGAATTCGATTTGTCAGCCTCTAAGCGGGCAAAGAAACAATTCAGTTCCTCTGCTAGTGAGTCACCTGTGTTAACAGACACCTTATTTTTGTCATTGTAAATGGTAATTTGGCGTATTCCCTGCCACATGTTCTTTGGGTTATTTTCTGTGAAGTGCTCCTCATTTTTTATGCTGCCTTGACCCTTTTAATGCCTCTCTTAAGGTGTGCTCTGGCAGCGCTGTATTGTAACTTGTCCCCTGACGTGAAGCCGGTGTTATGGCATTTAATGAGTGCTTGTGTCTCACTGTTCATTCAGGGTTTTTGGTTAGGAAAAACACGGATAGGTTTATTAACTGTGACAGTGTCCGTACAGTTTATGACATAGGAAAGTACAGTGTTCGTGTAGTCATGGGGGTTCTGGTGTTCAAAAAGTTTCCAAATGGTGCAGGAAAAACAGTCCTGCAGCTGAGAAACGGCGTCCTCAGACCATATTTTTATTGTCGTTATTTGTGGCCTTGTTAGCCTCCGGAGTAGGGTATATGGTGGTCGGATATAGCAAGGTGAGGGAGGGATGTGGCTCTGTTTGATGTTAGAATAAATGTGGTCTAGAGTTTTATCTCCTCTGGTGTGAAACTTCACGTACTGTATAAACTTGTTACCCGTATAAACTTGTTACCTGTATAAACTTGTTACCTGTATAAACTTGGTACCTGTATAAACATTTTACCTGTATAAACTTGGTACCTGTATAAACTTGGTACCTGTATAAACTTGTTACCTCTATACACTTGTTACCTGTATAAACTTGTTACCTGTATAAACGAGTTCCCAAATGGTGCGGGAAAAACAGTCCTGCAGCTGAGAAAGGACATCCTCAGGCCATGTTTTATTGTTTTTATTTGTGGCCTTGTTAGCCTCCGGAGTGGGGTGTATGAGGGGGGGGGGGGGGGTGAGGGACAGGCAGAGATGGTCGGGTCCGGTGAGGTGAAGGTGGGGCGTGGCTCTGTTTGATGTTAGAATAAACATGGTCTAGAGTTTCATCTCCTCTGGTGTGACACTTCACGTACTGTATAAACCAGGGGTGGGCAAACCTTTTGGGCCCGGGGGCCACATTGACTGTAAAAAATTGACAGATGGGCCGGGTCAGCACAAGGTACGATACATATAAAAAAACTGCATCTGTTAACATTGCATATGAAACATAAACAGAAAAAAAGGACTAAAGTATTAACAACATACTCATCACTCATCATTAAAGTAAAAAGTACAAAGTAAAGTACAAAGGAATGTATGAAGAAATATTAAAATCTAATTAAAAAAATATAGAGGGGCTGTAAAACACGAAAAACAAATAAGAGTGGACAGAGCTACTGCTACTGGCTTTCGCGTGACGGCGCCATCTTGGGGAAAAATAAACAAATAAAAAATAAAAACATTATTAGGACAACGTCGGCGGGCTGGATTAAAAAGCCTAGCGGGCCTTATGTGGCCTGTGGGCCGTAGTTTGCCCATGTCTGGCATAAACCTAGGCAGAACAGTCTTTAAACATGATTTGTTTTACTGTCTATTCCAGGTTTTTTTTAACACATTTTCACAATTACTGCTAGTTTAATCAATTCGAACTGGCTGCTAGCGATTATTTGGGGCTTGATTCTGTGATTTCAAATGGATTAATATCGTTGGTATGACTGATGCTTTTGAGTCTAGATTTGTCAACAAACAATTTACTGATGCACGTGCTTGTGGAGTATAGAATGTATTATTTATACTTTTATTAAGTATAGTCACTAGGATAGAATTTTGCAGAGCCTAGTGGAAAGTTTCCTTCATGACACCTATGAGTTAGGGGCGCGTCATATTCCAAGACACGCCCATTTCTTTGTTCACCTCTTCCCGCCTAAAGTTTGTACCTAAGTCACATGACCTTTTGTTAATAAAACTAGCTCAACCGTTGGGGGTAGGTAGGGATTCGAACTGGTCAGGCTAGGGGATGGACACATCTCCCAGCACTGGCTACTCTGACCCCTCCTTCAGCTGAAGTCTTTGAAAATCTCATCAAGCTGACTCTGCGTGTGCTACCTCTGATCCGAAGTTATTGAATGCATATGGTTTTAAACCTGACAGTGCTTCCTTCTCCACAGGCCACCGGTTCCCAGATTGGCATGATAGTCAACTCTCTGACTAACATTGGGGTAGCCATCCTCATGTCCTTCTACTTTAGCTGGAAGCTCACATTGCTTATCCTCTGCTTCCTGCCATTCATTGCGCTGTCAGGCGGTTTTCAGGCAAAGATGCTCACTGGATTTGCTAAGCAGGACAAACAAGCTATGGAGGCTGCAGGACAGGTTAACATCTCATTCGATTCACATGAGAAATGAACAATATTTATTCTTAATCAAGTCCCATCAAATTTTGCAGATTTCAGGTGAAGCTGTCAACAACATTCGCACCATCGCTGGTCTTGGAAACGAGAGGAATTTTGTGAAAACCTTTATTGCCCAGCTGGATGTGCCATATCAGGCAGCACTGAAGAAGGCCAACATCTACGGGGCTTGTTACGGTTTTGCCCAATGTGTTGTCTTCTTGACCAACTCGGCCTCCTATCGATTTGGGGGCTACTTGGTGCGCCAAGAGGGACTCCATTTTAGTTTAGTATTTAGGTATGTAAAAAAAAGTCACCTGTGATAAAAATCCAAACTGAAAGAATAGACGATAGAAGAGTCCAATGTTCCCTCTAATTTTTTGTTTGTCTGGGCAGAAAGAGGCTCCCTGAGCACATTGAGTTCTAGTGTGAGCAACATCATCATTGCTTCCTATGGGCACACCAGTATCACACCTGCCATAAGCAGGTGCATGTCTACTACACATAAATGATTTAGTAATAATAAAATGTAATGAATAATATCTATGAATGGGCGCCCTGGCGGATGAGTGGTTTGTGCTACACATAAATGATTTAGTAATAATAAAATGTAATGAATAATATCTATGAATGGGCGCCCTGGCGGATGAGTGGTTTGTGCGTCGGCCTCACAGCTCTGGGGTCCTGGCTTCAAATCCAGGTCAGGCCGCCTGCGTTTAATTTGCATAATTTGGGCCTGCATGGGCCTTCTCTGAGTACTCCGTTTTCCTCCCACATCCCAAAAAGATGCATTGTAGGATTGGACACTCTAAAATTGCCCCTAGGTATGGGTCTGAGCATGACTGTCCTGTCTCCTTGTGCCCTGCGATCGGCTGGCCACCGATACAGGGTGTCCCCTGCCCCTGGCCCAATGTCAGCAGGGATAGGCTGCAGCAGCCCACGCGAGTGATAAAGTGGATAAAGCAGTTCAGAAAATGAACGACAAAATATCGCTAAATAAAACCTCTTCATAACTGCCATTAGAATATGCACAAATGTGACAGGCAAATTTAGACAGTTCTCACCCGATTTCACTGCTTGTTCTTCTATTTGCACAGTAAAGTAAAAAGGAATGTATTAAGAAATATTAAATTGGAATTTAAGAAAGATAGAAAGGCTGTAAGACACGAAAAACATAAGAGTGGACAGAGCTACTGCCACTGGCTGCTGCGTGAATGGCGCCATCAAGGTGAAAGGGAAAAAAATTCGCGCGCAATTGTGCACGGAGCTTAGAGGGAACATTGGGAGAGTCTCAGTTATTCTCTTTTCTGGGAGACATTATTCTACACTCTTAAATTCCTTTAGTTCTCACTTCCTTCGCGTAAAATGAGCAATTATGTGCTTGTGCAGGGTCATTTCTGCCATTGTCACTAGTGGCACAGCCCTAGGTAGAGCTTCCTCCTACACACCTGACTATGCCAAGGCCAAGATTTCAGCTGCGCGCTTTTTCCAGCTGCTGGACCGAGTGCCTAAGATTAGCGCCTACAGTGAAAAAGGAGAAAAATGGGTATGCAAGCACAAAGTAGTGTAACTCTATATTTCTAAAACAAAACATTTTTTACTTCTTTTTTTCCCCCCATCCCCACCTTCCTCTACCAGGATAATTTCCAAGGGAACATTGAGTTCATTAAGTGCAAATTCATTTACCCCAGCCGTCCAGACATCCAGGTCCTCAATGGATTGAGCGTTGCTGTCAAGCCGGGAGAGACGTTGGCTTTTGTGGGTAGCAGCGGCTGTGGGAAGAGCACCAGTGTACAGCTTCTGGAAAGGTTTTATGACCCAGACAAGGGAAAAGTGGTGAGGATATAGCTACAGGAATAACCCCAGAAACCAGGCCCCTAAATTTGGATAGGCATAATTTCTTGATTGTGCAAGTAGAAACTATATGTGTATATATAACTACAACATTTCAGTTTTTCTCTGGGTATCATCTGAAAAATCACTCTCTTCTTTTTATTCCAAAACACAAAACAGAAATGATGTCTATAAAAATTTGGGGTCTGTTTTTATTTTTCTAATCAACATAATCGTTCTGTTTTTTTCTATATTCTCATTTTTACAATGAGATCCCGGGTTTTATTAACAGATCATTCATAAATTTAGAATAATTTTATCATATTACCCACCACAGGTGTCAAACGCCAAACCTAGGGGCTAGACCCGACTCAACATAATTTTATGCAGCCTAAAAATAGTTGTGTTGATGTCTCTTTTTTAAATGTATATAACAGTAACAATTCTAGGACTGCAGTAATCTAATATTTACTGTTAATCCTTATCGAAAATAAATTAACATCATTATTTTGTGAATTCAGAAATGAAAGAATATTTCCTATTTTTCCATTTTGGTTAAGAAACAAACAGAATTACAGTTGTGGTCAAAAGATTACATACACTTGTGAAGATCATAATGTCATGCTCTCTTGAGTTTAAAGTTATTTCTACAACTCTCTGATGATATGTTTAGAACAGATTCTTCTTTTTCACAAAAAAACATTATTGAAGTTTGGTTGTTTTATGACTTTACAGAAAAAGTCATCAAATCTGCTGGGTCAAAAATATACATACAGTAACACGAATTAACAATTTTGGTGTCTTAGAAAGTTGTTCAGTAAAATGAGCTTCATAGCATGGCCTATTAACTTTTGTGTGATTATGACTTACTATACTGGTGACTTCTCTGAGGCTATTTAAATAGGGCTCATTGGATCAAAACTCCCACAAACGCTACAATGTGAAAGTCAAAGAAGCTCAGCACGGATCTGAAAAAGCGAATCCTTTACTTGAACAAGTAAGGAAAGTCACTTGGAGCCATTTCAAAGCAGCTGCAGGTCCCAAGAGCAACATTGCAAACAATTGTTTGTAGGTATAAAGTGCATGGCACTGTTTTGTAACTGCCACGATCAGGAAGAAAACGCAAGCTATCACCTGCTGCTGAGAGAAAATTGGTCAGGAGGGTGAATATTTAACCGAGAATCACAACTAAACAGATCTGCCAAGAATTAGAAGCTGCCGGAGCCACAATGCCCAGCAATATGTTTGGAGGAGAAAAGGTGAGGCCTTTAACCCAAAGTATAAAATGCCTACTATGAAGACCCGAATAATAGTAGGCACTGGAATAATAGTAGGGAGTGGAAAATTCCAAATGAATTAATAATAGTAGGCACCGGAATAATAGTAGGCAGTGGAAAATTCCAAAAATAATGAAAATTAGTGGGCACGAGATAATTAGTGTCTAAACAGATTCTATGCATATAATTAAAGCTATGATGGAATATTTATTATAAAATCATAACAAGGACAATCATTATTATTTTAATCAACAGTTTACCAGTATCATGAAACAAAATAATATGTTTAAATTCCACCATTAGCTACAAATTAAAGTCATGATGATCGATTACATACTAAACTCGACTGAAATGCAGCAAATTTTTAAGGTGTTCGACATCCTGCCTCACAGCCGTCCGAAATTTTGGGCAACTGTAATATGTCCATCCAAGAGCTGTCTAGTTACAACGTCAACATAAAGTTCTTTGGGGAAAACATTGCAGGGTTCTGTTTCGAAATCACAAGAGGAAATAGCAAGTCTGGTAAAGGCCAGTTCAACTGGGAGAAACAGGCAGGCAGGCGTGCAAATTGCACCCGGGGGCCTTCTTCGTTCTAATGATGTCACAACAACAGTAGGATTGCGCACTCGGGGACGCTTGGCTAACGGAGGCGCACACATATGACATCACCGCCGCTTCAGGTGGCATTAATCAGATGTGCTTGTCCAAACTGCTGCTTCCTCGAAAAGCACGTTTTCCGAGGAATATACGCAGCTAACATGGGTAAGAGACATCGAATCCTTG